>NW_020837945.1:30581254-30769596 GCF_003676395.1 Aethalodelphis obliquidens
TTTCTGTACGCGGGCCTCTCACTGTTGTGGCCTCTCCCGTTGCGGAGCACAGGCTCCAGACGCGCAGTCTCAGCGGCCATGGCTCACGGGTCCAGGCGCTCCGCGGCATGTGGGATCTTCCCGGACCGGGGCACGAACCCATGTCCCCTACATCGGCAGGCGGACTCTCAACCACTGCGCCACCAGGGAAGCCCCGAGAGAACCATATTGACTACCTAAGTATGTATATTATGTTGGGTACTTTCCTTTGGGGGTAATAGATTTAGGTAAGAAACTGAAGATTTGAATTGTGATGCTTAAGGAAGTCATTTAGCTTCTGTGATCATCAGTTTGCCGATTTATAAAATGGCTAAACTTGCCCTCACGAAATCACAGTTGTAAGTTAGATGTAACAATCAGAATGTTTTATGTGTCAAAGATTTTTACTAATTTCACATCAAATTAAAAGTCCAAATTGTGTAGGAAGTTTTTAGATGTCTGACACTAACTCTAAAAATATGTTTGATATAGAAAAGAGGTGTAAATATCAATTACTTTAAGTAAAATCCTTTAGTAATATAGGAGCAGTAGCATATCCGATCAGAAGTACAGATGACAATAGAAAATATTCAGAACATGGCTTTAGAAAACATGCTTGCATTTCTTCACAAACTGGAAACTTCACATACAAAAAAGTTACATTCAGGCCTCAACTGAAAATATGGATATGCTTCTAGAAATTTTACTATAAAAGTGTGTGCCATTACTTAAATGAAATTACTCATTTTAAGTCAATGCTTTATATATATATTAAACGTGTTCATTTATATTATCATTTCCCCATAAATCTAAAATATTAGATTACTGTCTCTACTATTTTAATTCAGTTCAACTCGATTCTTTATAGAAATTATAAATGATTCTTAAAATTAATAAAGGCATGAATCTGTCAAGATGATTAAATGGACATTTTTTTCTAATGTTCTGATTGAATCATGGAATCTTCCAGTGTATACTTAAAATTATGTAAGTTCTGAATACACTTTCATAGAAGGTGTAACTAACTTCACCTAACTAATGAAGAGAGATTAGTATCTCTTTTATCATTTAGACATTAATGAACTTTCAGTCTTACACAGCAGAGTTACCCATTCATCTTTTGGAAAAAGATTAATTATTGTTTAACTTTTGCATCCTAAGTATTATGATGTTGTATAATAGGAGAAATCACATATTTTCTATTACAAAAAAAGGGGTGAAGGAGATTCATAGAAAATATAATCCAAATGAAGGAGTCAAAGTTAGTATTTAGCATAAGTACAATTTTTAGTGACTTATGTATCTGATGATAAAGCTTTCCTATGCATCTTAGGTTTTACACGTTCTGAACATTTTTGACAAGGAAAACGTGAATTACATGAACACTGCAGCTGTAAACATGACAGGTACACAGCTTTGTCTTCCCATGGTTTTAATGGTTCATATATCTGGGTGCACTCTTTCTTGACCTGGCTCCCCCTGCCCGTGTGGAAATGCTCCCTGGTGCTCTGCAGTGCAGCACTGCATGGCTCTATAAGCTGAAATCCCATTACTCAGACCAGTTTCATGGTAGATAGAAGGCGTTTACCCTTTGAAAGTGAGTTTATAGGGTTACAATGTATTATTTGGTAGTCTTTAGTTAAACGTAACAGAAATACAATTTCAATCAATTTGAGTTAAAAAGGGTTTTTGTTATAAAGCTGGTAGCGTGTGTCACTGATCCAAGGCACAGGGAGGAAGCTGAGCCTGACACCAGGATTCAGACCTTCTCCAACCTTTTTTGTCTCTCTCATACCTTCCTCCCAGGGTCTGTCTGTCTGTCTGTCTCTTCTCCTAACTAACCTTCTTATGCAACCTTTTATAGTTCATACTACAGAACATCCCTTAAATAAAAAGAGCTCACTGTCCAGGTTAGATCAAGTGCCCATCTATGCACCAATCTATTGGGACATATAAAAATGTGGCCACTGGACGGGAATTATAGAATAGGAGTTCCCAAAAGAAAGAGAGTCCTGTAATGAGAGACAATACTTGTCCAAGTGAACGATAGATATTTTTTTTTAAAAAAATGGATGGATAGGGGCTTCCCTGGTGGCGCAGTGGTTGAGAGTCCACCTGCCAATTCAGGGGACACGGGTTCACGCCCCAGTCCGGGAGGATCCCACATGCCGCGGAGCAGCTGGGCCGTGAGCCATGGCCGCTGACGCTGAGCCTGCGCGTCCAGAGCCTGTGCTCCGCAACGGGAGAGGCCACAACAGTGAGAGGCCCGCGTACTGCAAAAAAAAAAAAAGAATGGATAGCCCATTGGACTATTAATATGCTATCTTATTTTACCTTCCTGTCCCAAAACCCTAAGTGGAAAAGAGAAGTTATATTGATTGAATATATACATCCTAGCCAAAAACTGGTACAGAAATTTTGTCAATGTGAAGAATTAAGTATAGGGAATAGTACCTGCTCTAGATCCTTTTATTTTACCAATTTGGTGTATGCATTTCCCAGTGGGTTATATGTATATGTATGTACCTCTGGTAAATCACAGAGGATTTTCTGAGTAATAAAGAGATGAGAGATTTTCCTAGAAGGTTTTCAAAAAATTGCAACATTTTTCAGTATGAAGGAATGTAAGTATGAATTACTTTGCAAAGTAGATTATGTTTTTCCCTTCAGGTTATCTTTATTGGTCATTCTCCTCAAAATTTCTTTAGGTCATTGGAAACAACTGCTGTTCAAAACTTTATCTTTTTATATATATATATATATATATATATATATATATATATACACACACACATACATATAAGCATTTATAAATGAAACTTTTTTAAAAGCATTTTCTTGCCACTTAAATTCGTTCTGTATTTTAAGCTGATGATGAGACAGCATGGTGATATGTCCACGTGCTCCATGTGATATGCACATTTGTTCAATGGGAAAATGTGACCTACTCCTAATTTCATTTTCATTTCCTAAATAAAGAAGACCCATTAAAAAGCAGACATCTGGTGTAGAAAAGCACTTAAAGCTGTAGTTCCCAAGGAGTACTTTCCTTCCTCTTTAAATATGTATGAACTGTTGTTTTGGTAATCCACTTCACCCTGTCAAAATAGAATCAAATAGAATGTATGTGTGACCTCTTCCCCTTCTACCCTGGGAAAATGATTTCCAAGATCATTGAGGTGTACAATATACAGGAGCCTTCGCTTTCTGTTTTCCTTACAGTCAAAGCTCTTACCCTTACACAAGCTGAAAGTCTAGGTGAATTACTTTATTAGTTAGCTATACTGTTTTACTTATAAGGATGGCTCTGTGGGCTTTTAATAGTTCAACTGTAAAGAAGGAATTTTTACACTTTAAAAAAATAGGCCTTGAAAAGAATATATCTTCATTTTGATATGCATTTGGAAAGGGCTTCACATTTAAAAAAAACAGTTACCTCAACAATTCTAGGTACAACATAGTCATACTTAATGGATACTGAGACTAAATATTGATAACTTGATTTCCCAAGAGAAGGGAACACCTAAACAAGGCATTGGAGCCATTTTTTTTCAGGGGGTGCAAATTTGATGTCAACTTGTTTATTTGAGGTTTTGATGCACATTCCACAAAATTGTGTCCTGCAGAATACTAATTATTTATACTTGCCTACTCTCTTCTGTGTTCCATGACAAAAGGGTTACACAGTAAAATACTACCTACTCTGCCTTCTCCTGTAGATTCATAATTGAAATTTGCATATTACACTCTGCAAAACTTGTAGTAGAGTTATCTGTGCTCTGTTGGTTCAACTGAGTTGCCTAAGCATATTTAATCCTTGAACAATAAAAAAAATCATTTTGAGAAACTGTGACATAGACTATGTTTTATGCGGATTATATTAGGAGTCATTACAATACTTCGTTAAGGCCAGAGAAGAGAAAAACCTCGTTTTGTTTTCCTTTTAGTTTTGTTTATGTGTTTACTTCAATGTGATTATATCAAGGTGATTTGATTAGCTTAGAATATTATTCTGTCATATGGTTGGGTTTCCCATAACTGTCCATGTATATCATATTCATATGTGGCATCTTCATTGTTGTTCAAATATTTTAAAGGAGGTTAGTGTATACTTTTGCTATTGGAATTGATTTACAAGTTATGTCCTTCTAAATTTGTATAGATGAGCCTTTGCCACTTCTGTGTTTTAAGATGTCTGTTGTAGTTAGAGTACTTCAGGCCTATGATCTTAGAACTAGCATTACTCCTTTTGACTACTAGTTGTAAACCGTATTCTCTAACACTGTTCATGAATGTGCTTTCAACCAATCTGATGCCTGTGAGAAGACAGCCCCTTCACCAGAAGAAAGTAAAAGGAGTTTTGAACCCTGACACAAATTTCTGATTTTACTTACTATATAGTCCAAATCCAAAGACAGTGTACATGGTTCTTCATAAACCACAAAGGTTTGAATATTAGAGCTGAAAGATTGCCTAATTAAGTAAACTAAAGTACTTATAAGAGGCTTGGGGAAAAGATATCTGGCTAATTTAAGATTATGTAAAATGGCATTCTTGGCTTATACCTTCTCAAAGAAATCCTTACTGCCTTAAAAAATGCATTAATAAAATACAGAGAACAACATTTAATATTCTTTGGACTTAAGAGTTTTATAATGCTTCATTGCTATCACTGTGGATATTAACGTTCATTGGACCTACTGTATTGGTGAATTAAATCTATGTTAATTCTACAGTTTATCCTAAAATTTGTTTTATTGTTTGACTGAATTTGGGGGGTGGGGTGGTTTTTTTTAAATTAAACTTCTCCTGAGTTCATTGGTTACAGATACTTTTCTCCTAAAATCAGAGAGTCATGATCCAAGAAAAGTTAGGAGAATCCATTTGAAATTCTTGACTATATAGATTCTAGATAAGATACACTTTATATTATTAGACACTTATTTCTCCCTAGGAAAGATTCCTGAAAATTTTCAAACATATACAGAATTACAGAACACAGTATAATGATCTGACATGTAACCATGTTGATATTTTGCTACAATGTTTATTCCTTCTTTTCTTCACTCTGAAGTATATTAAAGCTTCTCATTTTACTACTAGATATTTCAGTAAGTATCTCACACAGTATATATAGACTTTTCCTTGCAAAATTAGTGAAATTTACTCTAGGCATTTTATTTTTTAATAGAAGATATAGAGTAACTGGGGTTACTATGCTCATATTATTTCATTCTATTGGAAACAGTGACTGAATTTTTTTCAAGGGTGTTTCCCCCAATTTTGCTCTCATTAATGGATTCTAGTTTAGTAAATTTTGCATAATATGTAATGATGAAAAAGCACCTTTTTATTCTTTCTGAGGGCTTTTGGATTGTGTTGCTCAGAGGAAACTCATCTTCAACAATATGCTCGGGCTGTGTGAAGCCCTGTTTTATTTTTTTCCTTTGTTCTTCAAAGTGCATTTCTTTAATATACTTTCAGCCATGGATTCATTACCAGGCAACCTTTTTTTAAAAAATAAATCCTATAATAAATTAAATAAAGCTCTGTGTGGGTCATTTTTGATTAACATGATTTTAAGAACATGATTAACTAAAGAGATAGGGGAAAATAGGATGTGCAGCTAAATCAGTTTATGAGTATATATACCATCAAGAGATTGTGTGTAATAGTGTATTAAAATACACTTAATAGTAAAAAAAAAATGACTCATTCATTGAAACTGAATTAACACTTGTATGCTTATAATAGTATTGGAAAGGCTGTAAATATTTAAGCAAAATCCTTCACTTTCAGCCAGAAATATAATTTCTATATGTGGTTTCATGCTATGCAAATTTCATTACAGGAAAATGTTCATGATGTTTACTTTAAGACCATATTTCTTATAAAGTTCAATTTTTAGGGAGAAACGTTTTAATGAGAATGGAGTAATGTATCATGAGATTCAGTTAAACATATGATATCACTATCCTTATCATGGGATCACTATCCACATCACTTGTTCTTATCATGTGGAAAATTTCTGTAATGAAAATTTGGAGACACAGTTCTACCCCATTATTTGCAAGAAATAATATAACATGAATCTTTTATTTTAGGAATGTTATATTCATCAAAAAGTTGAGATATGTTTAAACTGAGTAAACAACAAACAAATTCAATTAAGGCTGTTTTGACTAGAAAAACACAATTTAGTTTTTGTTAAAAAGCAAAAAAACAGGGCTTCCCTGGTGGCACAGTGGTTGAGAGTCCGCCTGCCGATGCAGGGGACACGGGTTCGTCCTCCGGTCCGGGAAGATCCCACATGCCGCGGAGAGGCTGGGCCCCTGAGCCATGGCTGCTGGGCCTGCACGTCCGGAGCCTGTGCTCTGCAACGGGAGAGGCCACAACAGTGAGAGGCCCCGCGTACCGCAAAATAAACAAACAAAAAATAAATAAATAAAAAAATAAATAGCAAGAAATTACTTTCCTAGTAAAACAAGATGACCCTATTAGGACTGTTCTAAAGGAGCATTTTCTTTCTTACTTCTTCTTCCTCCTCTTCTCCCCCAACCCCTTTCCCTCCTCTTTCCCTTTCCTTCTTCTCCTTTCTACTCTTTACGTGCTCTTTCCCACACTTACATGGCTCAGAGCTGCTTGTAGAGTCTGGTGCCTACACTGAAATGTCCATAAGAAGAACAACGTAAGGATGAGCTGGGGTAAATCTGCCTCCACACGTGCTATTTTGACTCCCTATATTGTCTTGATTGATCATGACAAGATTACTCAGTTAATGAGTGGTGCTGACCAAGGTGATTTTTCTTAAAAGCTTGAATTGTGAGGCCAAAGTAAAATGCAATTTTATTCAAAAATTCTTGACCTTTTTATACAATGGAAAAATGTTTCACCTTAAAAGCATTTTGTTTTTTATTAAATGGCTTTTAGGCTCGTAATTTTCTGTTTATAGTAGTGGAACACACAGGTTCTGGATTTCTTTCTTGTAGAGCAAAATGAATAAAGTATTTTAACTGCCCCAAAATATGAGTAAAAAAATAAAATTCAGAAACTTTGACTAAAAATGACATTTAAGGAGGTCATAAACCTCAGTTTAAAAAAGAACAACAAATATGGCTTTTAAGATATTCATGCAAGATTCAGACATACAACTTTGTCAATTTGCTTTATTTCTCTGTTTCCATTTAGAACAGTCAAGAAAAATATTCTCAAATAGATTATTTTTCTCTCATAAATGGGTTTGAAGAAGATTTTTCAAATGGTGATTATTGAAAAAACTTTACTATGATACATTTTGACTACTAAAATAGGATTTTGGTAAAGTAATTAGCAATTTGACTCCTTTCCAAAGTGCTGTTGGACAGACACTCCAGGACAACCCAGTTCTAAGGAAAGAACAAGTTAAGGATAATATATAACAGAGTTGAATTTTTGTGAAGACAGTTCTCTCCTCTTTTAGAATGGCATTAGTTATGCTGCCCAAGCTAATGTTTACGTGTACAAACTGGTTTGTATATGATGGGTTTGACTGATAGGTTGGATCAGGATAAGGTGGAGTATTGGGTGGATGAGGGAGAGGAAACAGGTTATACTGTCCTTTCAAGTCAATCAGATAATCTGATTGTTCTTTCAGCTGCCTTGCCCTGTCATTCACTGTCAAGTCCGTCAAAATAGTGAAACTAGTTTCTGCATGTATGCAGAAGTTTATTTTATGACTCCATTACTTTGCTCTTGCAAACACAGACATAACAGTTATTTCAGTCCACGTGTTGAAAACTCTACACAAATGTTAATGGGTGTGCATGTGTATTAGGAGAGAAACCAGACTAAAGTTAAATCCAACAGTGTATTTTCCTAATATTTGACAGACTCAAATAATTGGTAAAGCCTACAACTAAAATATTTCTTTATAAAAACATTGAGCAATATTTTCTCTGTATTGCTGGATTCAAATTAGCAGTAATTCTGGGATCTTATTGAGGGTTTTCATTGAATAGCTAGGAGAGCAGATGCTGTGATTCACACACACACATACACACATATATATTTTAATTTTAAAATATTAGTTGCAAGATTAAAAATAAAATCTTAATAAAATCCAGAGGGAAACACGGAACCGTGCCAGTAAAAGACCGAAATATTTCTGATCTCATGAAGTTGGTCCTCTGTTGATATGCTTAAGTCCAGATTAAGCTTTATCAAGCCAACAAGCTAGCTGATAGGACACAAACTTTAAAATAGTTGGACTACTCATTTTTAGTTCTTATGCACTTTGTGTGGCTCAACATATATTCAGTCTGCTAGGTTCATTTGGCATGCTTTGTTGATAAGCTATCTGCTAAACCAATGAAATTAATCTCTAAGAAACTGTTTTCACATTCAAGAACTCATTTTAATTTCTAAGCCTTCACCTCAGTATCTGTAACATATTTCTCTCAAATAACACATAATGAAAAGGATGCACCTTTTGGTTGGGGTGTGTGTGTGTGTGTGTGTGTGTGTGTGTGTGTGTGTGATTTAGTACTAATCTAAATTATGTAGCTGTGTATAGTTTGAGATTGTTTTATGTACATTATCTAATTTGCTTTTCAGAAACATCCTCAGAAAGAAGCATCATGAGTATTATTAAAGCTATTGATCAGATACATAAATTGGAGCTTGGGAAAGTTAAAAGAATGGGCCAAGTTGAAATAGCTCGTAAGAAATAGAATAGGCAGTGGTGTCCAGTGCTTGCTGCCATGCTTCCCTAGTGCTATCTTTGTTTCTTTTAGGAGATTTCGACCCATTGGAATCAGGAGGTTATTAGTTTCCCTAATGATTTGTATTCAGAATTCCCTCTGTGATAAAAGTTAGATCAATTTTTTACTTCAGAGCTATTGTACAATAATACTACACATTGTTTAACTGGGTTGTCTTAGGTTAAATGGTGAAAGCATATAATAGTTTATATGAAAGTAAAAGTATTGCTTTTTCTGGTGAATAAAAGCTTGAACTTTATTAAGTGACTTCCATCTGGTGCTGGGAAATACATCTTTTTTCAGTGTCAGAGAACTCTGGAGTTATTCCCTGAATCAGCCATGTTAAACTACCTTTAAAATATAACAACAACAACAATAATATAAACATAAGTTACTTTATAAGTATAATGTTAACCTAGATTTCTTTGAGGGCAAAAGTGAATGTCCTAGGGTCTGACAAAGGCAATAGGAAAAGAAAATTAAACAGATATTAATACTGGAATTGGATATATATGGCTATATCAGTTGAAGTCCTGTTTATTAGAGTACATTAATTTTGTATTAGTTTACTTTTCTATTAGAATCCTTCAAGCAAATCTCTAAGTACTTATCTGAAAGCTTGTTTCTTTTTCAGATTTTCTTAATGAAAAAACTAGGAGATTGGCTGCCACATAAAATATAGAGAAACTACAGTTTCTCTAAAGCATAGGCCATTTGTAAAGAATATTTCAAACAGCAATTCTGGTTTTCCTTAAAATTAGACTGTTTTGAATGCAAAATTATTCATTTATTATCTTTTTCATGAAAATCATTGACTTAGTCATATTTAGGTTCTCTAGATTTTGAAGTACTGTTTTATTTTGTTTGTTTCTAAAATATTTACTCAATATGCAGTTTAATTTTCAGTTAATAAAAGAAAATAATTTGTGTGATTAAACATGTGCTTGTCAGGTTTGGTAAAAAAATATGGCTTTACTTAAAATTATGAGTTGCTTTCTCGCTAGTTAGGTATCATCCTGTTCAGTAGGATCATATAATTTTTGGTGATAAGGGCCTTAGTATAAAGGAAAAGCCTTTTATTAAAAAGGGGGAAGAAAAGAAATGCTAGGAATCCTCATCAGGTTCTTTTTCTTTATTGGATGTTCTATGCTATGCCCTACTCTGTTGTTTGAGTTCTTAAACTCTCACCTGTTATTTTACAAAGAAAATAGAGTTGGCTGTGCTAGAATCTTTTATCTGTTTTTACCTATAAATTCTTAATATGTTACCTTAATTTTCTTCTCTTTCCTTACAGTTTCAAGGACAGACTTGCTTCCACTCTTTCCCAGTCTGAAACCCTATACTGGTGTTTTATTTCTAATCCTGTCACCCTTCTCTGGGGTGATATTTTGTCCCTTATGGCTCTCTTTCATAGCTCTATTAGTTTTCTCTCCACTGATTCTTTGTCCTCACTATCTCTTCTACACACTTTGTGGAAATAGACTATCCCAGTCCTCTTCTTCTTAGGCTCTAGTCTCTATCCTTGTAGCCCTACTGAAACTATTATCTCCAAAGTCTTTCAATGCTTTACCCAGCTCTTGTTCTCTGTAGCTTTCAAACAATTGACCATTTGCTCCTCCTTGAATGTTTGTCTTTCTTTGAATCCACTAGTATTGTACACTCTTGGTTCTCCTCCTATCTTCAACCTTGCTGTGTACTTCCTCGTTTCCAAAATCCACTGATTTTTCTTTCAATTTATTGCGTGTCTCCATGAGTCGAGCAATGTTAGACCAACTGTGTTTACAGAAGTGACTAAGAAAGAAAATATCCCAGCTATCATGGAGCTGTGTGCTGTGGAAAGAGAGAGAAAATGAACTAGGAAACATGCAAATAATATAATTTTAAATGGTAGTTAAATCTTACGGAAAAAAAAAAAATAAAGCAATGATGTATAGAGTAACTGGATCAGGGAGAGCTATTTACCTGGTGTGGTCAGGAATGTTCTCTCTTAAAGAGAGGCTGTCCTACAAAGACCACAGTAAGAGGAATCCTGGAAGAAGAAAGAACAAGTGGAAAGCCCAGACACAAGAATGATGAATCTGGTAATAGTTTCCAAATTGTGTTGGCCAGCTGATTTGGCCCATGATCCCCTTTCCCATCATCTAGTTCAGTGCTCAAAGATATCTGTGCATTTCAACTGCCTCATGATTTTCAAAGTACTTCCGTGCTTATGCTACAATAATATATAATTTTCAGTTTTATATTGTTTCCTTTAATTTAAAGAATAACTTTTTATTTACCAGCGTGGGTTACATCTGACACATATTGTCCACCTTCTGAAACCAAGTCATTGTGTTTGAGGTTAGTGCTTGTAATATAATAAACCAACAAATATAAAGAAGTATATTACTTATGTGGAAAAATTAAACGGAAAAAAAAAAGTCTACAACAGGTCATACAATCGCTTTTACCTATCTTCATGGTCAATTTTTATCTCTGCAAAGCTAATCTGATTGATTGCTGCCTCATCAATTAGGATGTCTGAAAATTCGAAGTTAATAATACTGTGAACAGTTCAGTAATATCAATGAGGTGAAGCCTCTTTGTATTATATTTGGAATGTGATTTAAATAATGTGAAAAAACCATCCTTGCTTTTTTTGTCTTTAGCAGTTCTCTGGGTTATAGGTAATGAATCTGAAGCAGTTATGCATTGGTAAAGGCAGTATGATTTAAAGGAGTACACTATTAGGCCCTGGTGTCAAAGAAAAAAAAAATGACATCTGCATCGTAGGTTTTCTGTGGTACAGAAGGAGAGAAACCCTGCCCATCATTATATGCAAAAGAACATTATCCAGTGTGTGTAATGCCCATATGAGTGTTTAGAAGTTAATGGGGATTTAACTGTATTTCAAATTTTAGTACAGTACTGGTATAATACTTTTGGAACACTATCCCATGTTAAGTATATATACATGTCACTGTTTTAAATAATTTTTAAGAATTATAACCAAATCTTAAGCAAGTGTTTATATAGATTTTTATACGTTTTAATATTATAATCAGATGTTTATATTAATTTTAGAAAAGAAAATGTGAGCATTTCATTCTTATTATTTAACTTTGTTTTTTTCCTCAAAAAGAGCAATATTTAAATGAAACTAAAATTCATTTGCTTTTAACGTCTATATACAAGACAGGATATGTGTTAGTGAATCCTCTTAGTATATAAATACACGTGTATTAATATTTGCAGAATTTTAAAATATGCATACTTTGTGTTTCTGTTTAAAAAGTAATGAAAACAACCTGGGGATTTATAAATATTTCTGAAGAAAGTCCCTGTATCTTACAGCCAAATTAGTGCTGAGTTTGGAAATTGCTCCTGATAGCCTAACTAGGGAGAGGACCGTTAGCGTTCACGGAGATTTGGAACCTTGGGGTTTTGCCTTTGGAAATTAAATATTTAATATTGCTTTGTCTAGGCTGGCTTTGAACAGACTCCTTCCTTCCTTCCAAGGCAATGTCAAAATTCACAGAAGAGCAACAACTCACACTGTCTATTGAAATCAAACCTGACTCCTCGCCCCTCCCTTCACCCACTTTTGCCCTTGGGATTGTGACATCATTACCATCTCAGAACCCCTGGGGTTGTTGTTCATGTTGAAATGAAGTGAGATTAGGGTTCTAAGAGAGAGCAGTCAAATATTTGAGTACTAATCATGCCTGGGTGTCTGTTATTACTTTTGAGGCAGTGAAATTCTTTTGGCTTCAGGAATTACACTGCAAACATTTAATGGGAATGTGGACAGAAAAGAATACAATTAGGTGAGTCACAGAGACAATCTGCTTTTTAGAGCATTCTTTGAAATGAAAGATGCATCTATTTAAAGGTTATCTGGCATATGAAAGGGACATTTATCCCCCAAGGAGAGAGGGGAACTACTTAAAAGGAATAAGAGGTTTATTAATATTTTTCAATCCAATGTTGCAATCTCTTTATCCTTTTTCCTTTTGTAATTTTCATGTTGGCCTATGTAAGTGCTTTGTCCATGTAATACTCACCCTTTCTAGGAGAGTCATCAGATGGGATGAGCTTATTGAAAAAGAAACAGAATTAAAAATTCAATGACAAATGTTCCGATAGTGTCTGTTTAGGACTTATCTTCTCAATGTCAGGGCTTTCTGGTTATTGGTTGGAGACTTTTGGGATTGGTTCCTTGATGCTCAGGTGGATGAAGTCCACATCATGAAGTGGCCTTACTTTAATTCTGGGGGTTTCTGGTGGTTGCTTGTATTTAAGCATTGCGGATATTTTTTTCACTGTAACATTCAAAAAGTGATGCCTTTCTGTGATTGAAGTATTTAAATTAGAAAAGACAGAATAGCTCAACCAGACAAAATGAAGAGGTTGTTATTGTGTCTTCTCCCAAAAGATGACCAATGGAAAAACAATGACTTTGCATTGTATTTTGGTAGATTTTATAATCTATTACAGTAAACAATATTTAAATAAGCTTAATTACAATATACCATATATTTGGGAGAAAAAAAAAATCACACATAAAGTGATGACTAAATATGAAATCAGAATAGCTTAAATACTAATTTTTTCATCTGTAAAATTAAAGAAATGTTATATGACCTGAAAGTCCTTTCCCAGCTTTACAACCTTATACGTTCAATAATATGAAAGAAAAAAGACATTAATGATGTGAGTGGAATTTACCTAAATATAAAATATGAACTTGAACCAATGACACATATATGCTTTTTTAATGCAATGTCAAAAATTATGATGTTCTGTCAGCAGAAGAATCAATTCACTTATATATTAGACAGAAAATTTCAGAGATTTAAGGAAATTTATTTTAACATATTTCTATCATGCTTTCTGCCAAAAGTACAATGTGATTCAAAAGCATTCATTTGGATAATTAAAATTCTTTCTGCTAGAATAATCTGGTATTAATGTTCGATGCCTTTTTGATCCCACTTGCCCCTAAAAATAAAGTACATATCACAATTACTACTTCCTATTTTGCCAATTTTATTAAGAATACTTATGGCTTAAAATTTTTTAAATAGTTCCTTTTAAAATTAAAATGAAGTTTAATGAAAAAAATTGTGTTGAAGAACATTTACTGTATTTCTAAATATTTACTTTTAATTATAGCTTCAGCCATATTTACTATTTGATTTTCTTTTATAGAGACATATTTCATTTAGCAGACTAAAACTACTTTTCTTTTGCTCATTATGATTATATTTTTCACTTCTTTCTAAAGAAAATTTGTTTATCGCTGGGCCTTTTTAGGCAAACAGGCTACCTTGTTTGTCAACAAGTATTTTCTGCCACTGTGTGTTCAGTCACCACTATGTATAATGCAGAACTATCCTAGTGACATGGACCTTTACTCAGGAATACTCCTGTTTTCTTTCTACCTGCAAATAGAGGAGGTAGCTGATATCCTGAAAAGTTCATAATTTTCCTAGTGTCCCCCCAGATATATAGTTTTTGATGACATTTTTACATATCTCTAATAACTTTAGGAAATGTTGATATTTCTAATGAAGATGGGCTACTAATCCCTACCCAGCTAGAACAGGGAAAATGAGAGCTGAATGGCTGTGCTGAGGGAAAATGTATAATATAACTTTACATAGCAGCCCAGGCTTCACGTGAAATTGTACACAAACAAACCAAAAATGAACACCAGGCTGTAGTAATTTTAAATTTAAGCTACAATCTTATTTCAAATTTTCTTTGATTTTTCTTTTTGTCTGCTGATTAGCTGAGAAGTCAGAGATGATTGGCAGATGTAACAATTCAAATGAAAATATTTCAGAAACTCCACATAAGCATCTCTTGATAAAACTCATCTGTTTTGATGAGTGAGTACATAAAATGCTTCTATTTTTATACAGAAATCTCTGTACTTTGTACATATTTGATCACTGGTGCATCAACTGGCATTTTGTAAACAGATCTATTCACCAAACTTCTTACTGGTTGTCAAAGATAGTAATAGTAAAATATCAAAGGATGGATGAGGTGAAGTATTTTAAAAGTTCTAAGTACTTATAAGTCAAATTTTAACTATGTAACACCCTCTAAGTCTGGTGAAATAGAAGCACTTGTGAAAATTACACTTTTTCGGGGGATGGTACTAACAGAATAATGATCTCATATTTCTGTTTCTAGTTTTGACTCAAACCATAAAGTGTACAAATCAAAACTAAAATAATTATAGTAAGGAAATAGACAAATGTTATTTTTTATTTTCTTGTTTCCTTTAAATTCAGTTTGTGCTACTTAATGATAGCACTATTTCCAATGCAGCTTTACATTTTAAATGAATTTCTGTAGTTCATTTATCTGACAAGAATAGTACGAATAAATAAAAGCAATAATCACTATCCATTTGTTCATTAAAATAGAGGTAAGTTATTACGGATCCCAAATGACAGAGGAGAAAATTGGGGTACAGACAAGTTAAGTCAGGTGGCAGGCTTACACAGGAAATAAATAGTGGCTAAGCTAGTATAAAAACATCAATCTTCTGACCTCTAATTCAGGGCTTTCCACAACTGCAGTATGATTAATCAATACCAGGAAGCAAACTAAGTATCAAGAAAGGATCATCCATTTGTATCAGTCTTTCCTTTATGTGGTTGGAATCTAAAATACAAAGTGCGTAAGGAATCAAAAGTCAGAAGCTTTGACTATTTTAGTGACTTTTGAACAGTTTTTTTTTATTATCAGGAGATTTGATAATAAACACAAACATTTAGCAAGCCCAAATACGTGAAGCACTTTGTAGATATTTTGCTAACGTGGAAAATAAGCTCTTTTAACAACTTACTTTGATTTACTTTTATTTTTATACTAAGAGAGGACCCAGATATGTGCTGAAATACGTATTGCCTTATGGATTGCAGTTGGCAGGGGTTGTTAGTGTTAAAGATTCACACATTTCAAGTAAGATTGGATACATTCATATTTATGTCAGGAGAAGAAATAATATATTCTAAGAATTTAAAGTGTTACCAAAAGGCAAAACATGGCATTTGGCTAAAGAGATAGCAATATTCTTCCCTGTTGAGGTTCTTTTCTCTAAGGCTTAGTTTTCTAACCAATGTTTTGGCAAGCAAACATTCTTATTTTGCATCGTATAGTCTTCTTTCACATCTCTGAATGAAAAGAAAAGATAATTATGTGGCTAAAGCAATTTAAATCTAAGGTGTGGGAAGGTATTTAGCAGAAAAGCTGACACTCCTTCCACGCTATTGTTATCCAGAATATACTGTCTTTTGAAGTTTACTGAAATACTTTCTCCAGTGTGTTGAAATTTCCTTTGCATCCAGCTCTGCTATAGATACAACATCATGACAACAGTGACATGACTTGTTTACAAGAGGGTGGTATAAACAGCAAATGTTCTTCCGTAAGACAGCTTTCTTGTTGAACTTCAACAGAAAAGGGAGAATAAATGTGGGAGAGAGAACAGAAGGGGGTAATCTTGAACATGTAGAGTCACATCAAAGGCAGAGGAGAGAGTGGCTGATAGTGTCTTTTGCCTTCTTTTTATATGTAAGGAAGGACCTTCAAATTGTATATGGTCCTCAATGCGGAAGGTTATATATGGCCTATTAAAGTGTGCCTTAATATTGCAAGATATTACCTGGTTTGAAATTAATTAAATGAAAGATATTAAACAAGGGAAAACAGAGGAAGATAGAGATAGAGAGAGAAAGAGATAGAGATGATAGAGAGAAAGATAGAGAAACAGGGAGAGAATTAGAACCCTAATACCTGCTCCAACCTGCCTTAGTCGGCTTTCTGACCTAGGATGTTGCAACAGAAACTCTCTGAAGGAATTTTAGTTATAGGAAAGCCTTTCCCATCTTTATGATCTTGTGTTAACCTTATTTTTTTTCCTTAGAAATAATGATGGTTTGCATAACGCGTTTCAGATTAAACCTGATCATATTGAAAAATATTAATTTGCTTCTTGCATGAGAATAGAATTAGATAAAAATAAGCTAAATTTTAGCACTTTGAACCATCTTTTGGATCATGATTGCTAACTGCACCCTGGTACTGATTAAAGACCTACATGATGATGATTATTATTCCTAGGACCAGGGAAGCCTTAGAAGTATCTGTGGGAACACAATGGTCTGGAGGGAGGGGGCTCTGCCAGAGCTCCCTGGAGCTGGGAGTGGAAGGTGGGTCACTTCCTTAGATATTAGGAAAAATCATCTGGGTAAAACTGAGTGAATATTCTGGGTACAGTGTCATGGAATTGCTAGTCCAGTCTCCTCAGGTTCCTTGGGACATACATTTGTGCTGGGTGAAATTGTGGAATTATTGAAGGTGCGTAGTACATGGTTTTTGTCATTAACATACACGACCTTGAACCCCAGTACTGTCACTTCTTGGCAGGCAGGTGGCCTTGCACAAGTGATTTAAAGTCTCTGAATCTCTGATTTCTGATATATAACACTGGGCTAGTATTGCCTCCTTTATGAGAATGTTTTAACATTAAATGATGCATTAAAAGTACTTTAGTTACTGTTAATCCCAAGGCAAATGCTGGTTATCATTGTTACAAGGAATGAGTCATAGAGATGTCCCGAGAATTGTTCTCAAAGCCTGGTCCCTACATTCTAGCGTAAATCTTCTTGAAGATAAAGACCAGATTCAGACACTCTGTTGTGTTTTTTCTAGTACAGATTATACACATATTGGGACTTCAAGATTGGGTTGCTTCTTGGGATCAATTATCCAAATTTCTTGGAGTCATGGTAGTAGGACAAGGAAGAAACAAAAGTGATTGTATCATTATGATGTGTGCAATTGGTCATGTTTTTTTCTTTTTAACATTTATTGAATCCCTGATATGTATAATGCCTCAGGCTGGATGCTGTAGGTTATGTAAGGATGCCTAGAAGCTCCTTGTAGAAGAAATACTTTTCTAGTGGAGGAAATAAATGAACACGTGAGGCAGAATAAATAAATGAATTAAGTGCTAAATAGCTGAACAAGGCACATGTTGTGGTTACTTATAATGATATGGGGGAAGAGGGTGTATGTCAGGAAAAGATGGTGAAAATCAAAGTAGGATTGTAGTAGTTTGAGAGACAGAAATACAGATAGGAAAATGTACAGCATGCACAAAGGCAGGGATCCATAAATATCACTGGGTTTGTCTAAGGAAATGTTAGTAGATGTGTGGGCTATGCTAAAATATAGAGTGAGAAATCTTCTGTAAATCTTTTTTGCCTATTTCCGGATATTGATGGAGATATTTTTGGGAAATTCCAGCTTAAGTCCATGTGAACAAATGAATGGCTAATTTTTATAAAAAAATAACAGATCTTTTTACTAATTTTACTCAGATTATGGTAACAAATATTATATTTCCATTTTGATTTCAAATGATGAGGATGATGGCTAAAAATACAATGAACCAAGTTTTATGCATGTTGCATTTTAACAAGTTGGATGTCTCATTGGAATGCACTGCCTCTTGCTCCACATTTATTTTTGGAATTTAATAAGGCGCCTGTCATATCTGCCTCAAGGCTAAAAAACATCATGGGGGAGAAATCCAAAGTACTGTCACGTTTGAGTGACATGGAGCCAATTTTATTTTATTTCCTTTTCATGGTGGGGGGGTGGTGGTGGCTGAAATTAGCCAGCCTGACTTCTGAAAAGGCATCGCTCTACCATCTGTTCTAAAGGCCTTGTGCTGGTTAACTGGTGATGACGTTGCCCAGTGACATTTGTCAGGTGGACTTGACTCAGAAAACCAGTAGAGGATTTTCATTAAAAAATTAATTCTGTGCATTTTACTGCAAAGCTCATTCTCATGATAGATTCTGGTAGAGCACCACATATCTCCAGAAGTGGGTCTCATTGCCTGAGAAACTTGGGAAGGTAATAACTTCTTTATTTCTTCTTTGTGCTCCCAGAGCTCATAATTAACATACTGACTCATCTAGCTCAACTCTCCATAGGATGAGGCTGTGTGAATACAATGGAGACTTCAGAGAAACTTTGGCAAACAAGGGTGGTTTCTGATTCTCATCCAGGGTGAGGGGAAAACTCTGCCATTTGCGGCTTCTTTCTTTCAAGCTGATGTTTAGTACAATGTGACTTTTTAAAATAGAATCATTTTTTTTTTTCAAACATCTAAAACTTTGTTGCTAGAACAGCAAACTTCATAAAGACACCTTTTGAAAGTACATAGAAAATGACAAGCAAAATAAACAGAAAACTGAGACCAAAGAAAAGCCAAGATTGCTAGGATTTAAATGGAACCATAATATTTTAAAGAATTTTAAGACCAGATATCACAGAATGATCTTGCTATTGCTGAATTATTTATAAAACTGGAAATTGTAGTTAGCTGAAGGATCTGTCTGAGGCATAAAAATAAATTGTGTACCTTTATATAGGTATGTGGTTATAATAACTGGAATAAGCACTCACTGCTGATGTTCTGCCAATTTAGTCTGAGTTAAGGTCTGTTTTTTTAATAGTTGCCATGGGGAACTAAGTTAGTTAAATAATGTGAACTTAAAACAGGTAAACATAGTACTATGTCAATTAATATGTACTATGAACAAAGTCAAGAAATAGTAGCTGGTCAGCTCTTCTTACCTTATTATTTGGAATTTCCTGACTCTTAGGTAAAAGGAAAAGAAATAGGCTAAACCACTTTTTAATGAGTTTGTGGCTTCTTGGGCACAAAGAGAGATCCATGAGCTCTTCCCTGAATCCCAGAAGACCCCTGAGCTAGGATCAAGAATTGAGTTTGGCTTTAAAGTATCTAGTATATATATAGGTGTGTGTTGGGTGGGTAAGTAAGGGAGGAGGGGACCATTGCAGACAAGTTTAACCCTGAGACTGTGTGGCTACACTCACTCTAATTCCAGCTATATAGGTTGGATCAATCCTCAGCTGAATGGAAGATAATTTAGTGGTAAGGCCAGATCTAAACCATTAGATATTGAGCCACCATGTAAAAAAATAAATGTGAAATACAAGATAGCAAAATGAACTCAGCCCCATGTGGAAGATGCTACACACTTTAGCATTCTCAAGGAAACATGAATCACGAGACATCAACTATCTTTTGACGTGTTGGCACTCAACATTTTATTTTTCTTTCTGGTGGAACTCCAAGGCAGTATTGCATAGATTCCCTAAAATATTCTGAAAGCCATCAAGAAAGCACTTTAGCACTTTTTTGGTAAACAGTGAATTTAACTTAAATAAATTCATTCCTTGGAGAGAATCTGCCTCTTGATTATAGCTGGACTTCTTATTTTACACAACCTGTCTCTGAGGCATAATTTTTCAGTCAAAGAAACAGGAAGATTTATTGGCTGTTTGATTTGAATGTCTAGCTGGTTCCCAAACATTGCTTAACTGATCACTGATAACTGGTGCTGAAAGTTGAATGGGGGTGGGGCGAACTATGTATATTCAACTTAATGAAAGATTTAAGGTAAATATTAATGAAAAAACAAGGGGGCAATTTTTAAAGTATTTCACTCTTAATAAACAGTTGCATTTATTATTTTAGTGGTGATCTGCTGAGAGAGGAATCATTCTGAATAGCTTGAAGCCTTTAGTCCACGTCTCTACTTATAGATTCCAAGCTTAGAACTGCTTTATTTAACGTAAATGGATCACTAATGATATTTGCTGTGGGACTGTGTAATGCTTCTCCCATAAGCAGCTAGGAATAGCTCCCAAGCTTTGAGTCTAGTCTTTATTCCTGGAGCTGGCAAGAGTAGGTTGTCATGGAGCTAAGGGAGGAATCAGTAGACTCTTATTTATGTTTTAGGTGAGAGGATACTGCCTTTCTTCTGTAAAATTTTAGAATTAGGCTGTACTGCAGGGCCATTAGTCTGAGTGCTCAACAGAGTACTCTGCACTTGGGGGCTCAGTTAGGTTTGTTGATAGTGATGAGAGTAACTCCGTATTCACATCCCAAATACGAGGCCCATTGTCACCCTTCAGTTATCCTCTCACAAATACATGGGCTTCTCTTCTCTTCAGTAAGAATAATGGTGCTACTTAGAGAGTATTTCCCCTACAACCCCAAATTCTGAGTGGTAGAATCATTTTCCTTGACAGAAAGGCACAATGTTGCTGACTTTGCGAATGTATGTGCGCTCTCTTTTTTCTTTGAATTTTAATATTTTTCACTATTTCTCTTAGCATTTCAAGGCATCCAACTGATCTGGATTTGAATCCCAGATCTGCTTCTTACCAACTGTTTGATGTTAAGCAAGTAAAATTATGTTGTTAAATTAGTAATAACACTTCCTTAAATTTTTGTCAGAGAAAAATTACTCAATAAAATGAGTTCGGGAGATCATTTGATATAAGCATTCTGGAACTTGAGTCCACCAATTTTATTCCCATAAGTGAAAGGATTCTTTATCAAAAGTTTTTTAATTTGAATTTTTTATTTCATTGATAACTGAAAAAAAGAAAGCTAAAATGCTTTTTCTGGGTTACCTGGAAACCACCTATGACAAAACATTCCTTCTCTGCCTTCTGTGTCTAAGTTTTTACAATTGCTTTTGTTCCAGATGATAGTTCTTTAATGTGTGTGATATAGAGGGAAATAATCAAAGTTTTACAGATATGTGAGGCATTAGGGAAAAACAAAGACTGTAAGACAACATAGTAAGAACAAAGTGTTTGCAGGTGTTTGAATAGAAAAGGATAAGTGGTATTCATGTGGTCCCTGACAGTCAGCCTCAAATTAATATTGCCAGTGACATTTAGTTTCAGCTGCGTAATATCATCTATCAGTTTAAAATTAGGTTGTTCATCTAAATTTTAGAAGTTGCCTAGGTTTATACTTAAATATTTTACAGTTGCCCAAGGACATAAACTTATGAAACTTAAACCTAATTTTATATTTGTGAATTCATATCGATATTTAAGTAATATAAAACAAATAATTATTATTATTAGAAGTCAAAGAGAATGTTTCTTTTAAAAAATATTAGTATAATCAAAATGGATCATACTAATCAAATTTGAGGATAGCTACTGTATGTGATGGTGATGATGATGATGATGATGATGATAGCTATAGGACCTAGATCCATAACCACAGAAAACTAAGAGCTGGCTATAAAGTTCCAAAGTTTTAGAGTCGTTGGTTTTTCCTGATTTTCCATCTGTAAGTTTTAGCTGAGGAACCACTCTTCTAAGGAAGCATTCTGAAGAAATTTTTTTGTATATAAACACAGAAAAACTTCATTATATCATAACATATTAATATTCTACATGTAAGAGGTCAGATCATAGCCCTAAAATATTGCTATTATATAAAAAAATTGTAAGTAAAATGACTAGCCTACTTCAAAACCACTATAATTCAGAGTAGCATATTAATTTTAGATCTTGAAAGGACTAGAACTGAATTCTGTCTTAGCTTTTGACTGATTTACTTTGTAATCTTGATCAAGTTATTTAGCTTGGGTCATTTTAAGTCTCCTCATCTATAAAATGCAGGCTCTCAGTCTACCTTGGAAGATTACTTTGAGTCTGGTAATTGTCAAAAATGCCTGGACTGGGCTGTCTCGTACTGGGCTTTCAACAAATGTTCAGCCTTACGCCATTCTATCATTCTACAGGTGGAAATGCCTTCTCTCTTTCCCCTACAATATCTGGTCTCCCTGACACCTAGTGCTGGAAGCAAGATGGAACTGGGTGCTTTATGCCTAAATGCAGTGTATCTCAGAGAGAAATCTACCATAACCTTAGTAGATGGTTGGTTTTACTTTTTAGTTTAAACATTATTTTAATCCTTTTTTAAAAAGTAAATTAGTCAAACTAGTCAAAAGTACCTACAGTCTTTGTGGGCTATGACCGAGCCGTGCAAATAAAACAGCAGCTGAGGCAGACACAGGTCTTCTCCTTCAGAATCAAACATGAAGGTTTGGGAGAGGCACTCTCTTTGATGTTGTCCACTTTGCAATCCTTTTGCTTACTTTGTGATACACCTGGATTGTGTATTAATGACCACCAACCAAGTGGTGATGCCTTTCAGTGTTTGCTTTTTTGCAGCTGTGATTCATAAATGAGGAGAGGCCACTCTTTCTTTAAAAACAAAACCAAACCAAACCTGGTGCTTAATACATTGACTCAGAGTGACAAATGTGTGCACGGCTTATTCATAAATCACTTCACTCATTTTAAATGGCACCTGATTTTTTTCCAGACAGTTTGCATCTTATTCTTAAATTAGGGATAAACAAAAAGTTTTGGTAAATGAATTGTAACTGGACACCTGTTTAGAAAATGTGAATTACTCTATTTGACAAAACAGCATTAAATTAATTTATATAGCTAGTTGTATTAACCTTCAATTTATGTTGCTTTGAAAAATGTATGGGTACACTGAAGTTGACATTACAGATGTGTGTGGAGCATTTTAAGACCCAAGCTAAAGAGAACTCGGAAGCATTGCAAACAAATTTTTGAGAAGTAAGCACAGTATAGGAGTCCTCGGCTGGCATGTCTCTGTGTTTCTCCAGATGGCCAGCAGATGTTTATATTTGATTCTGTAAAAAGGGGACTGCCTCTGAAGTACACAATTTCAGCACTAAAATTTTGACTTTAATGAGAATATTAGAAATATGATTATTGTTCCTAGGAGACTTTTTTAAAAGTTGAATTTAGAAATTAAAAGTTCATATAAGCCAAGGAATTAGTTCTACAAATTGAGTCAAGTATTTAAATATAATTGCATGGAAGAGGTATTTAAAATTAAATCAAGTGGAGAAAAATAATTTCTCTGGAAGTAATTTACATAAAGAGCTTTGTGCTGTAAACTGCAAAATTAAGTTTAATATTCATTGCATAGCTCTATTCCAGAAGAAAACTTCTTAAATTTTGTCTTTTTAAAGATTAAATCTAATATTACCAAAGTATTATGAAATGTATGTCTTGACGTGAAACAAACTTTTCTCCAGGGTAGAAAAAATTAAAATCTATTTGGACAATAAAAATCATACAATGTGATCAAAAGGCCTGAGTGAGTTTAAAATGATGGAAGATCAGATTTTTTTTCTTCTTTGCCACTGAGAAATGACAACATATGTCAGCACCGTGGCAATGGCGTATTCTTCATCTAAATATTTGGGTTATTTCCGTAAGAAGATTTTTGCTTTCTTAGACACAGCTGTGGTTTCTAAGCTCTAGATTCAGTAAACTAGAAATAATGGTAAAGAAATAACCTAGAACCATGAATATAAAAATTGACATTAAACAAAAATCCTAATCTATTGTATTTGAAATATATGGTGTTCAAAATAATAAAAAAGACACATATTTGACATAATTTTTCTTTTCATATTCTGTTTTTATACTTTGCTTAGTTACTATGTTTAAGGAGAATTAGCTAAGTAGTTACTTTTGATTTTGTTTGAGAAAATAATGAATCTGTTGCTTTGTTTTCCCTTTAAAGACATCATTTTTAGCTATTCTAGTGAATAGTGACTGCTATATCAAGTCAACATATTCATATTTTAATTGAACCAGTACAAAACAGTTTGTCTAATGTGGTTGCTGTATTCCAGGAAGTAGAAAGAGGCTTAAACCTTAGAAGTAGCTTTACAATGTAGTAAGTAATTAAAACATTTCTTTGTTGGGCTTTTTGAGAGAATGATGATTTTGTCTCCTTTCTCTAAGCTGAGAACTTAAAAGCTGAAAACAAAACTATCAAATATTCTTACTTATAGTCTTATGTGATGTTAAGGTAGAACACCTTTCAGAACCATTAGAAAAGAGGAAAGAATTGTTCCACATTTTAAAGTTTGGTTTTATTACAGGTTGTTTTTATTCTTAATCTCTTTTTTGGTTGCCAAATTACAGTGAGAAATTAAAGCACTTCTAGTATAAAATTTGTTAAAGACCTACTCTGTTTTAGGCACTTATTTCAGTTATATTTATTTAACCCTTACTTCCATATTGAACCAGCATTTCCATTTGACAGAAGAGGAAACCGAGGGTCAAAGGGGTTAAGTGTCTTGCTCAAAGTCACCCAGCAGAAAAGTGGCAGAATAGAAAAAAGGTCCCAGTTCTTCTGACCCAAGGTTAATGACCTTTTCATTAAACTTCAGTAGCCAATTCTGTACATCATAGAGGCGGGCCACTATATCTTTTCTTAGAGACAAAATTGTATATATTGAAATGCAAAGTTTAAACTGTACTTTTGGGGGGAAAACTAGAGAAGGTGAGACTCTTTATTAAGATCCCAAATAACCTAGGGAGGTAGGATTCAGATTAGCACTGGGGATACTGTTTTTTTTTTTTTGATACAAGAAACACAGAAATATGTTATTACCCAGGAAAATAAGAATTTATGGGAACCAAGACCTTTTTGGAGGTTCTCAAATCAAATCCAGTTAAATGAGTGTTAAAGTAGAGAAAGCCTTTCTTAAAGGCACCTGTAAGTTTAAAGAAAAGTGTTGGCAAAGTGTAAATTTGTAAGAATTAATAAAACAAGCCGGGTGTAAAGTGGTCCATGTATAAAAACAATTCAACTACTGAGTAGATGTAGTATACACAATAAATATATAAGCACCAATCTTTGAAGTTAGACCATGTGACCACAAATCTCTTCTGCCACCTTGTGGTTGCAAGTCTATTTCAGAGATAGGCTCCCTGAGTGCGAGAAAAAATTAACCTCTGAAGTGCTAAAATAATAGTACAATACATGATGTGGGTGGTTCTGAAATCAAGAAACAAACAGTCTGGGGGGACATGGCTACTACCCAAACTCTTACTGTAGCAATTCAGAAACCCCTTAGATTTGGAGAGCAAAGCTATTTTATAGACATCACAAGATAAAAAACGTGAGCAAGCATAGGAACTAAATTGCATTTCAGATTCTTTTGTGTTCATGGTGGAAGAAAACGTTCTGTTTTTAAGCAGATCCCAAACATCAACCCAATTTTCTTCTGGAAAAATACATTTTAATTTATTCTGTAGAAAGCAATGAGAAGACGGTCTTGCCAATGGGAATCTATGGATGTATGAGAGTGGAAGTCATCCGGTTTCTTCTCACATTTAGCTGTAGTTATAAAACTGACCAATGGTGTTTCTGTCTGGAGGTTGAGCATCTCCTGCAGGTTGTAAGCCAGCTTTGCTGTCAGCCTTGAGCATGTGTTTCAATTATCACATCAAAAAATATCTTTGATTCCAAAACGATCAATTATTGAAGGTCTGTATGTGATAGCTAATGGTGTCTATAAATTCATTAACCCAATGAAGCTGCCTCATTGTCAACAGTTGATCAAGTTTTGGTTTTTCTTCAGATAATTTCTCTTTAGGTGCCAGTGATCCTCTTGTTTTAATTTCACTAGCAGAAATGGGATGAATAGAGCAAAAAGCACAGATGACAACAAAAGACAAATCTAAGATACTTTCTGCTTTATTATCCTAGAAATATTTTTTAAAGTCAATACTTACGTGTTATCACTGTTTTTATATTTTATAACATTTAAGAATGTTAGTAATGCATCTTTGCCCTAAAAACAAGTCTGTACCAATTACAGGGTATGTAATTTTGGAAAATCATTTATTCTGTTTCCTTAATGTGCATGATGAGGATAACATCAAGATCATAAAGTATAAACAGAGGTCATAGAAGTAAACTCCTTAGTGTGCTTTTCAATGTGTGTGTATGCGCGTGTGTGAAAACAATAAACAAAAAAACCTCTTTTATTCAGCATAAACATTTTGATATCTCATATTTTATTTAGCTTAAAGATGGTGGGAGGCTTACGCATTAGTCCAAAAATTTAGTACAGAAAGCTTCAATCATTGATCAATTGGTATTGTAAAGTACTTTATTTGTGGAGAATATTGATGGAGAAGGGAGTAAAGAAGAATAAGCTAGTCCCAAGACAGACTTTTGCTAAGAGCAGAGGGTGAAACCAAGGTTTATAAGGAGCACCAAAACAAACAAACCTTGGCACTGTCAGAGTAAACTAGCCTGCTTACCCCAGTAATTTATATTGTGTACCAGTGATCTTCCAGGGAATTTTTAGATCCTTTTTGAAAATGGCCTCTGAATTATGCACTAATACAGCACTGCTAATGAAAGCCCTCCTAGCATCCAACCTCATTAGCTCTCACTTTTTGCTAATCCACAAATCCTGTCCTTCTTGGTGGACACCTGGTGGTCCCCCTCCCCTCCCCATATCTCAACAGATATATAATTGCCAAGGAGTGGAGCCAGGTTTCATATTACCTAGATGTGTGGCTTATGCAGACGCTTCCATGAGTCTGTCTGTTGTCAGTAATTAAGAGCTATCAAAACACTTGGCTAATTTACACTTGATAATCTGCAATGAGGGTCCCTGGGATCACCAGCTTCTGTTTTATTATTTAAATACACATAGTGCACAAAGTAGACTGGGCCCTCAGCAAACCATATCAGGGAAAAGATTGGCTTTTCAGCAAACAGAATGTAGCCCAAAGGTTATGACTAGGCAGAACAAACAATCCTCTGAATTATCTTTATTGCTGAGGAGCTTCACAGAGCAGGTGGGACTTTAGAAGCTCTTTTAAACACTGAAATGACAGGACCTGGCAAGACTTAATTGGCAAGCTGCTGTGGTCAGATGCAGAGACCATGAAAATGGGCATGCATTTTGGACCTGTGTAGGGCACTAGAACAGTATTTCAAAAGGAATGATTGCTATAAATAATAGGAAATCATTATGTACTGATTGAAAGAAATAAAAAGTGTTACTCTTTAGAAAGTGCAAACTCTCAGTAAAAATAAAGAAGGACAAAGTAGCCTGTATGTGAACAGTGAAAAATCTTTGGTAAAAAAAGGTCAGACTTGTGTTTTCAGCAACATTATCTTAACATAGGATTGCCTACCTAACTAATCTGATTAGTTGGATGGAATTCAGGGCTTTTATGATTTTCTGCTTCCAGCTTAAGAGGTGAGAGATCAATGGTGTAACTGAAGATGTTATTACCAGTATTTTCATATTACATTATGGATTAAGACACAATTGGGGAAAAATAATGTGTAATAAGAAACAATGCCATAAAGATATTTTGATAATAATATGTCAGGATATGTTATCTGAATCTATCTCATAGATAAGAAAGATGCTTCGTTATAATGTCATTTAAATATTTCTTCAGCTACTGTCTTGAGTGGAATCTGGAGCGAGATAACATGTGTTCAGGTCTACTAGCTAGGGAGTATATGATAAAAGATATTGGTTTTATAACCTATTGATGAGCCAACATTCTGTGAGTTTAAAATAAGTACCAGCATGTCAGAGGGAGGCCAATGTGCCATGGAAAGTATGTATAGGAGACTACAAAGGTAGATTCAAATCCACTTGTACAAATTTCAAGTGGAAGGATAGCTGGAAATTTTAGGTCAACTCTGAAGGTAGAAGCAGGATTAATGCTGGTTTACGTAATAACCAAATTAATTAAACTAAGTAACTTGGTGAGTGGGGGGAACATGGCTGCTATAGAAGTTCAAGTTTGTGTTACTTTTTATCTAATCCTATATTCTTCCTGAGTTTTCTTAGCTTTAGAAGTTGAGAAATTATACTCATTTTCCTCAGAGGAGCAGACTGTCTTAAAAGTCCACCTAAGAGTTTCAAGTATTTCATACTCATCTTGGCCAGATTGTCCATGATCCTCTTCTATGGAATCCCACTTCTGCTTCAGAGTTCAGCATAAATGCCTCCTCAGTGACCTTCTGCTGTAAATAAGTGTGATCTCTTTTCTCAACTTGCAAAGTATCTTTCTTTGGGAATGTATCCTTTTTACCTATATATAGGTATTTATGTACCTATAAATCTCCCAAATTAGGTGGCCTTCAGGAATAAAAATTTTTTTTTTTTCTGTTCATGGATGTTTGCAAAAGCCCTTCATGACTGGCCACTGCTGCTCACTCTACCTTTTCTTCTTTCCATATTTTCCTCCCATTTTACAATTTTACATTCCAGTTCCGCTAAACAATTGGCTGAGCTCTGCACATTCAAATCTTTTTCTTTTCTTTTCTTTTCTTTTTTTTTTTTTTTCCGCCTCTGGCTGTTCCCTTGGTGAATTCCTTCTAAGCCTTCAGTTCTTAGCTGAGGTCTCTCTTCCTTTGCAAAGCCCTTCCCGATACTTTCCTTATATTTATATCCAATTTAATGACCCTTCTCTGTGTTCTCAGGAAATTATCTTCTGCTGTTGTAGTTAGCATTTCACAGGCTTGTTATTACCTGTTTTCTTGTCTGTTTCCTTGGACAGAATTTCCTCTGTCTTTGAGATGAGAACCGTATGGCATATGGTCAGTGCACAATAAATATTAAGAAACATATACATGAATTTGCATTAGTAGAATGTAAGCATCATGAGAGTTGGGACTTTGTTTTGTATATTCCTTTATCTCTCATGCTTGGAACTGTGCCTGGCCCATGGGAAATCTGCAGCAAAATAGCTGTTGCATGAATAAACAAATAAATGGATAAAAATATTGTGCATTTTAAAGAGAAGACACTTGGTTACTAAAAGGTTATGTCATAAATGATCGATGTGGCTGAACGGAAGTACTAAGAATTCAAATGATGACAAAAAAGATAGATAAGAGTAAGCAGAGCTTAATATTTGGAATTGGCAAAATAAAGAACAGTAATAAATAAAGGATGATTATTTGCTAGCTGCTGTCCTTTGACAAATAAACCCTTATTTGCCGAAAGTTTACCTTAGCATTTCAGCAGCTGACAGTACATGCCATTTCACAATCACTTCCGTGCTTTGTCTGTTTGTTCCATTGTGATGGTTCAGATGATTCCATTTGTCCCTAACCTCTAGCTATTCCAGTCTCAGAACCAGTATTTATTGCCACACATGGGCTATGCATGGCAGCTGCGAAATCCAGATGCCAAGCTTTGGAATGTATTTTTACGGCAGCACCATCTGGGGCTCTGGCCAGCCTTCTTTATTGTCTCTTGGATATGTACACTAATAGCTTTGCTGGGCTGTGGCACTACCTGTGGGACCTGCTGAGGGTCAGGCCGTTTAGAAGATCCTCTCGTCATTCTGGTTAGAATTTCACTTTAAACTGCTCTCACATGCTATCAACTTATTCCTCTTAATGTATCTGCAGTGTCCTACAGAAGTAATAAAATAGGTGGTCCTTGAGTCTAAGAAAGAAGAGGGCTATTCTCACAGCACTGGGTTAAGATGTCTTTCATGGGTGCACAGCAGCTTGTTTGTGGATTTAGGGGGAAATATGAATACCCTTTTGATCTATTGACTATATTGTTTAAGACAGTTATCATTGAAATGGAAGACAGACTTTGTTATAAGCTCTTTATCCAACTTATTGAAATAGGCATATTCATCACTAAATGAGGTGATAATACTCCACAGCACAGCTAAACTATTTCTCAGCAATCAATGGACTGAGTCGTTTGAAGATTCACTGGCCACTCAGGATGGATAAAATGACTATTCATGATCCTTAGAAATGTGCTTTAAGAAGTTTCTTGACAGTGAAGCAAGTTGATTCACTGTTTTGAATTGCAGTAAACCCATCATTTGAAATGAAGCGATACAGCATAAAGAAGATTCAGCTCAAACAGTAATTTGGTGTGTTATATCTGGCAAGAGGAATTGGCTCTGGGAGTTTAAACGACTTACCCAAGGTCACACAGGCCATAGATTCAGAGTGGAGGTGAAAATGCAGTTTGTGCAATTATTAGATGACAGTAGGACTGACAGGAGAGTCAGTCATGACAATTGAGTCCCTGAAATGATTAAGTGACTGAATAATTGTGCACCGTCCCCTTCACTTTCACTACTCTGACAACTGTGCTGCCCCAGCGGGTAATCCACCTTTGGCGGTGGCTTTGCAGTAGAGGATGCAGAGCAAGGCTGCAGCAAGGCAGGAACATGAAGGAAACTGCATTGGTTTGATTCCTGGTGTCTGGGCTTCATGGGACTTTCACTGAGAGGCTGCCAACCCAGAATTAGTGCTGAAATGAGGCACTCCCAGGCTCTTGGTTTCCAATTGACCTGTCACATATCTGAGGAGGTATCTCTGGACAGAGAGAGAGTATGGGAAATAAATTTATCTGGAGATCTGCCTCGGCTTTCTTTGTCTGCACTAGAAACAAAGTACTTCATTTTAAATAAAGCCAGGTAGGGAGACAGAGATGGGACCCTCATCCTTGCCTCTACCCAAATGGCAAATACATTCCTGGGGAATGCCAAGAGGGTCACAGAAACAGCCTTACAAGTTCCGTAGCCACTTAAGAATTCTTAACAGTGACAGATCCAAGGGAAGGATGATATTCTCTCCAAAGACACTTTGAATAGGAATGAGCTGTTAAAGCTTTTCTGTAGACTGAGAATAGATCTTTTAAAAATGATGTTTAGTCTTGGAAAGAACAAGGCATATTGCTATACTGTGTTGTCAGTTCTCTAAGGAAATGGCATAAAAGGGAGCTTTTATTGTGGCCTAATCCTTTGTTCTGGAGAATCTCTGCTTTTTTTATACAAGGCTATATTTTAATCAGAAATCATGACACTATTACTACTCATATACCAGCAGTGAAATGCTAAGATACACTGGCACTATATGCTCCCATATGCATATTTGTGTGCATGTTTTTTTTAAAACTTGGCTTATTACCTTAGTTGGAAGAAAGGCAGTACAACTACTGCAAAACCTCTGGTTGCTCTGTTATAGAAGGAATGCATTTCAGGGCTTCCCTGGTGGCGCAGTGGTTGAGAGTCCGCCTGCCGATGCAGGGTGCAGGGGACACGAGTTCATGCCCCGGTTCCGGGAAGATCCCACATGCCGCCGAGCAGCTGGACTCGTGAGCCATGGCCGCTGAGCCTGCGCGTCCGGAGCCTGTGCTCCGCAACGGGAGAGGCCACAACAGTGAGAGGCCCGCATACCGCAAAAAAAAAAAAGGCCGGGGGGGAAGGAATGCATTTCAGATTTCATCTTTTATATGAATGAGAGGAGAAAAGTTTATAGTATTTTGAAATATCCTTACACTGATTGACACATTCTCAGGCCTTCTGAAAAATAGTAGTTTAAAGCTGCCCACCTAGTAATTTTCTCCACTTCAATTTTGTACATTATTTTGCCTGTTAGAAAATAAATATTTCACAAAACTATTATGGTTGGGAACAAATGTATCACCCTCTCCATTTCATACAGTAGCTAGAGGATATCTTTGAGATGAAGCACAAACAGATGTTCTCAAGTGAACCAGTAAGTTATATGTTATAGATAATGTCCAGTGATTGAAAAACACATCAGAGGATTCTATTGTTTTGCTTTTGTTTTGATACCTATGTTTTGCATATTGAAAAATGGCAAAATTGCGGTGCTTACATTGCTGAAGATGTGTAAGAGGTGAAAAAAGTAGTGAGTTCATGATCAGTTGGAACCACATTTTTATTACACAAAGAAAAGGCATTTGTGCTGATAGGCGTACCAGGAGTTGCGCCCTCACAGTGAGAGAGCATTCTGTTCATACAAGTCTTTGGATGGACCTTGGTTATAAATCTTTGTGAGTAATGGATTACTACTGAAAAAAGCCTTGGGTGTTCTTCTGAAGGGGGGCCAGCTTCAAGTTGAACCTGGAAGTGGGGAGCAAGCCTTGATGGTGGCTTTGGGGGGTGTAGGGTGTGGAGCGAGGCTACAGCCAGGCAGGAACATGCACACACACAAAGAATCCAAAATGTATATCAAAAAACTCCCCAGAAAAAGCATATAAAAAATTCTTAAAAGCTACTTGGGAAGTCATTCATATTTTAACCATTGTCATTTTGCATCATAAATCAAAGTTGAAATATCATAAAATAGGCAAATATTACATTAAATCTTTGAGAGAGCAGATGACCTTGATGAGGAGGATGATGATGAATGTGATGATGAAGATGATAATAGCTAACCTTGCTATGAACTAAGTGCTATTATAAATACTTTGGTAATTAATTCATTTAATGCTCACAACGCTTCCACACTGTTCCCATTTTATATCTAAAACACTGAGACACAGTGCTTAAATAGATTCTTCAAGATTCTATTTTCTGTGTTGTAGTGGATCTCTCTGGAACAAGTTGCAGAATGATTTGTAGGGTCATCTGATCAGGTATGGAAATTTAAAATCCTGAATTACTATAGAGGTAGAAAAGGCTCCCATTCCAAACAGGTGTGCCTTGAAAGGAGTAAAGCTAGGTTTTAAGCCATTTACCTGCCATTTAAAAAATTAGAATTTCTGAAGTTTCAAATTCACTGCGTATAACCAATGGAGAGTATAGCCATGATATAAGTAGTTATAAAAACAGAAAATATTTGTTTGTTTGTTTATAGATCCTGGTCTAAGTCTAAACTGAAAGTTAAAGATCCAGGGACAAATTTCAGGTTTCAACTTTATTAGTGAGTCTCTAACGTGGACTTTTTTTTTTTTTTCCGGGACGCGGGCCTCTCACTGTCGTGGCCTCTCCCGTTGCGGAGCACAGGCTCCGGACGCGCAGGCTCAGCGGCCATGGCTCACGGGCCCAGCCGCTCCGCGGCGTGTGGGATCTTCCCGGACCGGGGCACGAACCCGTGTCCCCTGCATCAGCAGGCGGACTCTCAACCACTGCGCCACCAGGGAAGCCCTAACGTGGACTTTTTGATTGGTCGTTGCTGGTCATATCCATCCTCAGCTTCTTTTCACACCAAACTGGTTTTGTAGTAACTGCCATTTCACATGAGCTTCTAGATTTTTTTTTTCCTTTTTACTTGCGTACATTTGGAGAAAGGTGGTAATTTCCGTGGATATTTATTCTGCTTTACTCAGATTTATTCTCTGCCATCAGAGGAATTTTATTTTTAAAAAAAAATTTTTTAACATCTTTATTGTTAAAGATGTTAATCATGAATCATGAATCAGCCATACATATACATATATCCCCATATCTCATACATATACATATATCTCCATATCCCCTCCATCTTGTGTCTCCCTCCCACCCTCCCTATCTGACTTACTTACCACCCTCTAGGTGGTCACAAAGCACGGAGCTGATCTCCCTGTGCTATGTGGTGCTTCCCACTAGCTATCTATTTTACACTTGGTAGTATATATAAGTCCATGCCACGCTCTCACTTCGTCCCAGCTTACCCTTCCCCCTCCCCATGTCCTCAAGTCGATTCTCTACATCTGCGTATTTATTCCTGTCCTGCCCCTAGGTTCCTCAGAACCTTTTTTGTTTTTAGATTCCATATGTATGTGTTAGCATACTGTATTAGTGTTTCTCCTTCTGACTTACTTCACTCTGTACGACAGACTCTAGGTCCATCCACCTCACTACAAATAAGTCAGTTTCGTTTCTTTTTATGGCTGAGTAATATTGGGCATATGTCAAAACTACAATGAGGTATCACCTCACACCAGTCAGAATGGCCATCATCAAAAAGTCTACATACAGTAAGTGCTGGAGAGGGTGTGGAGAAAAGGAAACCCTCTTGCACTGTTGGTGGGAATGTAACTTGATACAGCCACCATGGAGAACAGTATGAAGGTTCCTTAAAAAACTAAAAATAGAACTACCATACGACCCAGCAATCCCGCTACTGGGCATATACCCTGAGAAAACCATAATTCAAAAAGAGTCATTTACCACAGTGTTCATTGCAGCTCTATTTACAGTAGCAAGGATATGGAAGCAACCTAAGTGTCCATTGGCATAGAGGAATTTTAAATTTACATTTTTTAACATCTTTATTGGAGTATAATTGCTTTACAATGGTGTGTTAGTTTCTGCTTTATAACAAAGTGAATCAGTTATACATATATCCCCATGTCTCTTCCCTCTTGCGTCTCCCTCCCTCCCACCTTCCCTATCCCACCCCTCTAGGTGGTCACAAACCACCTAGCTGATCTCCCTGTGCTATGCAGCTGCTTCCCACTAGCTATCTATTTATCTGCTATCTATTATCTGCTTCCCACTAGCTATCTATTTATCTATTTATCTGTTTGGTAGTGCATATATGTCGATGCCACTCTCTCACATTGTCCCAGCTTACCCTTCCGCCTCCCTATATCCTCAAGTCCATGCTCTAGTAGATCTGTGTTTTATTCCCGTCTTACCCCTACGTTCTTCATGACCTTTTTTTTTTCTTTGATTCCATATATATGTGTTAGCATATGGTATTTGTTTTTCTCTTCCTGACTTACCTCACTCTGTATGACAGACTTGAGGTCCATCACCTCACTACAAATAACTCAATTTCGTTTCTTTTTATGGCTGAGTATTATTCCATGGTATATATGTGCCAGATCTTCTTTATCCATTCATCTGTTGATGGACACTTAGGTTGCTTCCGTGTCCTGGCTATTGTAAATAGAGCTGCAGTGAACATATTGGTACATGACACTTTTTGAATTATGGTTTTCTCAGGGTATAGTCGTGGGATTGCTGGGTCGTATGGTAGTTCTATTTGTAGTTTTTTAAGCAACCTCCAAACTGTTCTCCATAGTGGCTGTATCAATTTACATTCTCACCAACAGTGCAAGAGTGTTCCCTTTTTCCACACCTTCTCCAACATTTATTGTTTCTAGATTTTTTGATGATGGCCATTCTGACCAGTGTGAGAAGATATCTCATTGTAGTTTTGATTTGCGTTTCTCTAATGATTAATGATGTTGAGCATTCTTTCATGTGTTTGTTGGCAATCTGTGTATCTTCTTTGGAGAAATGTCTATGTAGGTCTTCTGCCCATTTTTGGATTGGGTTTTTTGTTTTTTTGTTATTGAGCTGCATGAGCTGCTTGTAAATTTTGGAGATTAATCCTTTGTCAGTTGCTTCATTTGCAAATATTTTCTCCCATTCTGAGTGTTGTCTTCTGGTGTTGCTTATGGTTTCCTTTGCTGTGCAAAAGCTTTTAAGTTTCATTAGGTTCCATTTGTTTATTTTTGTTTTTATTTCCATTCCTCTAGGAGGTGGGTCAAAAAAAATCCTACTGTGATTTACGTCAAAGAGCGTTCTTCCTATGTTTTCCTCTAAGAGTTTGATAGTGTCTGGCCTTACATTTAGCTCTTTAATCCATTTTGAGTTTATTTTTGTATATGGTGTTAAGGAATGTTCTAATTTCATACTTCTACATGTACCTGTCCAGTTTTCCCAGCACCACTTATTGAAGATGCTGTCTTTTCTCTATTGTATATTCTTGCCTCCTTTATCAAAGATAAGGTGACCATATGTGCGTGGGTTTATCTCTGAGCTTTCTATCCTGTTCTATTGATCTATATTTCTGTTTTTGTGCCAGTACCATACTGTCTTGATTACAGTTGCTTTGTATTATAGTCTGAAGTCAGGGACCCTGATTCCTCCAGCTCCATTTTTCGTTCTCAAGATTGCTTTGGCTATTCGGGGTCTTTTGTATTTCCATACAAATTGTGAAATTTTTTGTTCTAGTTCTGTGAAAAATGCCAGTGGTAGTTTGATAGCGATTGCATTGAATCTGTAGATTGCTTTGGGTAGTAGAGTCATTTTCACAATGTTGATTCTTCCAATCCAAGAACATGGTTTATGTCTCCATCTATTTGTATCATCTTTAATTACTTTCATCAGTGTCTTATAATTTTTTGCATACAGATCTTTTGTCTCCTTAGGTAGGTTTATCCCTAGATATTTTATTCTTTTTGTTGCAATGGTAAATGGGAGTGTTTTCTTAATTTCACTTTCAGATTTTTCATCATTAGTGTATAAGAATGCCACACATTTCTGTGCATTAATTTTGTATCCTTCAACTTTACCAAATTCATTGATTAGCTCTAGTAGTTTTCTGGTAGCATCTTTAGGATTCTCTCTGTGTAGTATCATGTCATCTGCAAAAAGTGACAGCTTTACTTCTTCTTTTCTGATTTGGATTCCTTTTATATATTTTTCTTCTCTGATTGCTGTGGCTAAAACTTCCAAAACTATGTTGAATAAGAGTGGTGAGTGTGCGCATCCTTGTCTTGTTCCTGATCTTAGTGGAAATGGTTTCAGTTTTTCACCATTGAGGACGATGTTGGCTGTGGGTTTATCATATATGGCCTTTATTATGTTCAGGAAAGTTCCCTCTTTGCCTACTTTCTGCAGGGTTTTTATCATAAATGAGTGTTAAATTTTGTCGAAAGCTTTCTCTGCATCTATTGAGATGATCATCAGGTTTTTCTCTTTCAATTTGTTAATATGGTGTATCACGTTGATTGATTTGCATATATTGAAGAATCCTTGCATTCCTGGGATAAACCCCACTTGATCATGGTGTATGATCCTTTTAATGTGCTGTTGGATTCTCTTTGCTAGTATTTTGGTGAGGATTTTTGTATCTGTGTTCATCAGTGATATTGACCTGTAGTTTTCTATCTTTGTGACATCTTTGTCTGGTTTTGGTATCAGGGTGATGGTGGCCTCGTAGAAGGAGTTTGGGAGTGTTCCTCCCTCTGCTATATTTTGGAAGAGTTTGAGAAGGATAGGTGTTAGCTCTTCTCTAAATGTTTGATAGAATTCGCCTGTGAAGCCATCTGGTCCTGGGCTTTTGTTTGTTGGAAGACTTTTAATCACAGTTTCAATTTTAGTGCTTGTGATTGGTCTGTTCATATTTTCTATTTCTTCCTGGTTCAGTCTTGGCAGGTTGTGCATTTCTAAGAATTTGTCCATTTCTTCCATGTTGTCCATTTTATTGGCATAGAGTTGCTTGTAGTAATGTCTCATGATCTTTTGTATTTCTGCAGTGTCAGTTGTTACTTCTCCTTTTTCATTTCTAATTCTATTGATTTGAGTCTTCCCTCTTTTTTTCTTGATGAGTCTGGCTAATGGTTTATCAATTTTGTTTATCTTCTCAAAGAACCAGCTTTTAGTTTTATTGATCTTTGCTATCGTTTCCTTCATTTCTTTTTCATTTATTTCTGATCTGATCTTTATGATTTCTTTCCTTCAGCTAACTTTGGGGTTTTTTGTTCTTCTTTCTCTGATTGCTTTAGGTGCAAGGTTAGGTTGTTTATTTGAGATGTTTCCTGTTTCTTAAGGTAGGATTGTATTGCTATAAACCTCCCTCTTAGAACTGCTTTTGCTGCATCCTATAGGTTTTGGGTCGTCGTGTCTCCATTGTAATTTTTTCTAAGTATTTTTTGATTTCCTCTTTGATTTCTTCAGTGATCACTTGGTTGTTAAGTAGTGTATTGTTTAGCCTCCATGTATTTGTATTTTTTACAGATCTTTTCCTGTAATTGATATCTAGTCTCATAGCATTGTGGTTGGAAAAGATACTTGATAAAATTACAATTTTCTTAAATTTACCAAGGCTAGATTTGTGACCCAAGATATGATCTATCCTGGAGAATGTTTCATAAGCACTTGAGAAAAATGTGTATTCTGTTGTTTTTGGATGGAATGTCCTATAAATATCGATTAAGTCCACCTTGTTTAATGTATCATTTAAAGCTTGTGTTTCCTTATTTATTTTCATTTTGGATGATCTGTCCATTGGTGAAAGTGGGCTGTTAATGTCCCCTGCTGTGATTGTGTTACTGTCGATTTCCCCTTTTATGGCTGTTAATATTTGACTTATGTATTGAGGTGCTCCTCTGTTGGGTGCATAAATATTTACGATTGTTATATCTTCTTCTTGGATGGATCCCTTGATCATTATGTAGTGTCCTTCTTTGTCTCCTGTAATAGTCTTTGTTTTAAAGTTGATTTTGTCTGATATGAGAATTGCTACTCCAGCTTTCTCTGGTTTCCATTTGAATGGAATATCTTTTTCCATCCCCTCACTTTCAGTCTGTATGTGTCCCTATGTCTGAAGTGGGTCTCTTGTAGACAGCATATACATGGGTCTTGTTTTTATATCCATTCAGTCACTCTGTGTCTTTTGGTTGGAGCATTTAATCCATTTACATTTAAGGTAATTATCCATATGTATGTTCTTATTACCATTTTCCTAATTGTTTTGGGCTTTTTATTGTAGGTCTTTTCGTTCTCTTGTGATTCCTCCCTAGAGAAGTTGCTTTAGAATTTGTTGTAAAGCTGGTTTTGTGGTGCTGAATTCTGTTACCTTTTGCTTGTCTGTAAAGGTTTTAATCTCTGTCAAATCTGAATGAGATCCTTGCTGGGTAGAGTAATGTTGGTTGTAGGTTTTTCTCCTTCATCACTTTAAACATGTCCTGCCACTCCGTCTGGCTTGCAGAGTTTCTGCTGAAAGATCAGCTGTTAACCTTATGGGGATTCCCTTTTGTATTATTTGTTGTTTTTCCCTTGCTGCTTTTAATATTTTTTCTTTGTATTTAATTCTTGATAGTTTGCTTAATATGTGTCTTGGCGTGTTTCTCCTTGGATTTATCCTGTATGGGACTCTCTGTGCTTCCTGGACTTAACTATTTCCTTTCCCGTATTAGGGAAGTTTTCAACTATTATCCGTTCAAATATTTTCTCAGTCCATTTCTTTTTCTCTTCTTCTTCTGAGACCCCTATAATTCGAATGTTGGTGCGTTTAATGTTGTCCCAGAGGTCTCTGAGACTGTTCTCAATTCTTTTCATTCTTTTTTCTTCATTCTGCTCTGCAGTAGTTATTTCCACTATTTTATCTTCCAGGTCACTTATCCGTTCTTTTGCCTAAGGTATTCTGCTACTGATCTCTTCTAGAGTATTTTAAATTTCATTTATTGTGTTTTTCATCATTGCTTGTTTCCTCTTTAGTTCTTCTAGGTCCCTGTTAAATGTTTCTTGCATTTTCTCTATTCTATTTCCAAGATTTTGGATCATCTTTACTATCATTATTCAGAATTCTTTTTCAGGTAGACTGCCTATTTCCTCTTCATTTGTTAGGTCTGGTGAGTTTTTACCTTGCTCCTTCATCTGCTGTATGTTTTTCTGTCTTTTCATTTTGCTTATCTTACTGTGTTTGGGGTCTCCTTTTCGCAGGCTGCAGGTTCGTAGTTCCCGCTGTTTTTGGTGTCTGTCTCCAGTGGCTAAGGTTGGTTCAGTGAGTTGTGTAGGCTTCCTGGTGGAGAGGACTAGTGCCTGTGTTCTGGTGGATGAGGCTGGATCTTGTCTTTCTGGTGGGCAGGTCCACGTGTGGTGGTGTGTTTTGGGGTGTCTGTGGCCTTATTATGATTTTAGGAACCCTCTCTGGTAGTGGATGGGGTTGTGTTCCTGTCTTGCTAGTTGTTTGGCATAGGGTGTCCAGCACTGTAGCTTGCTGGTCGTTGAGTGAAGCTGGGTCTTGGTGTTGAGATGGAGATCTCTGGGAGATTTTCGCTGTTTGATATTACGTGGAGCTGGGAGGTCTCTTGTGGACCTGAAGTTGGCTCTCCCACCTCAGAGGCATAGCCCTGATGCCTGGCTGGAGCACCAAGAGTCTTTCATCCACACGGCTCAGAATAAAAGGGAGAAAAAATAGAAAGAAAGAAAGAAAGAGGATAAAATAAAGTAATATAAAATAAAATAAAGTTATTAAAATAAAAAATAATTATTAAGAAAAAAAATTTTTTAAGTAAAAAAAGAAAAAAAAGCAGGCGGACAGAACCCTAGGACAAATGGTGAAAGCAAAGCTATACAGACAAAATCTCACACGGAAGCATACACATACACACTCACAAAAAGAGGAAAAGGGAAAAAATAATATATCTTGCTCCCAAAGTCCATCTCCTCAGTTTGGGATGATTGGTTGTCTATTCAGGTATTCCACAGATGCAGGGTACATCAGGTTGATTGTGGAGCTTTAATCTGCTGCTCCTGAGGCTGCTGGGAGAGATTTCCCTTTCTCTTCTTTGTTGCACAGCTCCCGGGGCTCAGTTTTGGATTTGGCCCCGCCTCTGCGTGTAGGTCGCCGGAGGGCGTCTGTTCTTCGCTCAGGCAGGACGGGGTTAAAGGAGCAGCTGATTCGGGGCTGTGGCTCACTCAGGCCGGGGGGGAGGGAGGGGCGCGGTGTGCGCGGTGGGCCTGCAGCGGCAGAGGCCGGTGTGACGTTGCAGCAGCCTGAGGCGCGCCGTGCGTTCTCCTGTGGAAGTTGTCCCTGGATCCCAGGACCCTGGCAGTGGCGGGCTGCACAGGCTCCCGGGAGGGGAGGTGTGGAGAGTGACCTGTGCTCGCACACAGGCTTCTTGGTGGCGGCAGCAGCGGCCTTAGTGTCTCATGCCCGTCTCTGGGGTCCGCGCTGATAGCCGCGGCTCGCGCCCGTCTCTGGAGCTCCTTTAAGCAGCGCTCTTAATCCCCTCTCCTCGTGCACCATGAAACGAAGAAGCAAGAAAAAGTCTCCTGCCTCTTCGGCAGCTCCAGGCTTTTTCCCGGACTCCCTCCCGGCTACCTGTGGCGCACTCTCCCCTTCAGGCTGTGTTCACGCTGTCAACCCCAGTCCTCTCCCCGCTCTCTGACCGAAGCCCGAGCCTCAGCTCCCAGCCCCCGCCCGCCCCGGCAGGTGAGCAGACAAGCCTCTCAGGATGGTAAGTGATGGTCGGCTATGCGGGAGTCGGCTGTGCGGGAATCCGCTGTGCGGGAATCTCTCCGCTTTCTCCGCCGCACCCCTGTGGCTGCGCTCTCCTCCGCGGCCCCGAAGCTTCCCCTCCGCCACCCGCAGTCTCCGCCCGCGAAGGGGCTTCTAGTGTGTGGCAACATTTCCTCCTTCCCGGCTCCCTCCCACTGGTGCACGTCCCATCCCTATTCTTTTGTCTCTGTTTTTTCTTTTTTCTTTTGCCCTACCCAGGTACGTGGGGAGTTTCTTGCCTTTTGGGAGGTCTGAGGTCTTCTGCCAGCATTCAGTAGGTGTTCTGTAGGAGTTGTTCCACGTGTAGATGTATTTCTGATGTATCTGTGGGGAGGAAGGTGATCTCCACGTCTTATTCCTCCGCCATCTTCTCAAATCTCTGCTCTAAATTTACATTTTTATGATTTTCCCCGTTTTGAAAAAGGCCTGTGTCTGCTGGGAGAAGTATCCTTCAGTTTTTCAACTTGATCCTCCAGAGGATTCAATGCTATTTTGTTTTCCCATGATCTTCCATTACCATTCACAGTCTTCTAGAATCACAGCTTTACAGTATAGTTACTTCTAGTGTATAGATGACCATATAGTAAGAGAAATATTTTTCTCTCTTTTTTCCTTTATCATTCTGTTTCTTTGATATTTTTATTAGTCATTATATTACTTCTGACAAGTCTGAATGGAGAGCTGCCTTCCCATTTAACTGTTAGGAAAATGGAGAGTGTAGTTCAGATATTGTATTTTAACATTTTAAAAATTAAAATGGCATATAAGACAGATTACTACTTCAAGTATGTCACTGCATAAAATATCTAATTCCTGTTCCTTCAGAAATACCTTGGACAATTAGAAAATTGTGTAGATTGATGATTGTCCATTTTTTTACATGAATACTGAATTTGGTCAGTAGTTATTATTCTGATGTAATAACAGTAAGAAATCATTAAATAATTATCGTAACTCAAAAACCAGTTTCTTCTAATGTGCTCCAAAAGTTTCATTTATATTATCTGATTCATCCTTGCATCTTATGACATAAAAGGGCAGGCATATGTTATCCCTGTTTTCCAGTTGAAGAATCTGAGAGAGGGAAATAGAGCCACTTGCCTACCGTTTCACAGCATGTCAGACTCAGGAGTCGCAGAAGATGCTATGTTTGCTCACTGTCAATCCTCCCTTTTTTCCATTAGTCCCTATCCTCCTTATTCCTTAAGGTGTAGGCCATTAAGGAATTGATCTTGCAGGGGGAGAATCATCTGTTTTAAAATTGGATGCCTTTTACAAGTTTGTGTGTTTTGATATAATTTTAATAAGTGTATCATTGCTTGTTTTTTTATGAGAGATGATATAAAAGTGAAAAAATACACTTGTAGAAATGAAATGAAAATAATAAATAAAGCCCTCTTCCATTTCCATTATTCTAAGCCATGCTCCTTGAGACTTCAATCTCAATATGATGTTAATAGAACCATTAAATATGATTCATACCATACATAAGACACTTCTATTGACAATTCCATCTTGACCAGGGGTCAATGGATCCATTACAATGCAAATCTTACTGTATACTTTCCATCTAAATCAAAAGAATTTGGTCTTGTGTCCACTCTAATATGTTTCGTGAACTAGAGTCCAATCTCAGATGTGAAGTACACATCTGTGTTTCTCATACTAAATCATGCCTGTGTCTATTTGCTCTCAGTCTAAAAGGTAATTAATTAAGTTTTGTATTGATAGACTAGAGTATTTAAGGAAATACATAAGGTTTATGGGAATCCAAGTTAGCCCTTTTAATACATACCAAACCAAAAGAAAAAATCTTTCATGGATATATATCTCAATATTTTTGTACATTTAAAGGTATTCTGTATAATCTGGAAAATATGCAGAATCAAAAACTTTCCAAAAGGATACCCAGGCCCAGCTTTATAAAGTATAGTAAACAAACTGAGGTTTCAACCAGTTTTTCAGATAAGATGAAGAATATCTCATTAAGTATAGGCATCTCTCTCAACTCTCTCTTTTTCCTTGTGCTATTTATGTCTAAGCTGTTCTATCTTTGTCTCTTTTCCCATTGATCTTGGGCATCCCTCAGAATCCTGCTCTACTCAGTGTTTCAGAAAATGTATAAGTTGAAATCTGTCCTCGATACGCACAATTACTGAGCTTATTCCTGGCAACATTTAAGCTTCAGAGCTGTACTGATCTACAGTTATCCGTTCTCTTTTCTTTAAAAAAATATTTTTTAATTGAGGTATAATTTAACATGTAAGATTATATTAGTTTCAGGCATACAACATAATGATTTTATAGTTGTATATATTGTAAAATGATCACCACAATAAGTCCAGTTAACTTTTGTTACCATAGATAGTAGAATTTTTTTTTCCTTGGGGTGAGAGGTTTTAAGATCTGCTCTATTAACAACTTTCACATATACAGTATGGTATTATTAACTGTAGTCTCAATGGTACATTACATCTCCATAACTTTTTTATTGTATAACGGAGTTTGTACCTTTTGACCCGCCTTCACCCATTTCTCCCCCACCCCCTGCCTCTGGCAACCACCAATCTGTTGTCTGTATCTATGAGTTTGTTTGATTTTAGTTCCACGTATAAGGGAGATCACATGGTGTTTGTCTTTCTCTGTCTGACTTATTTCACTTAGCATAATGTCCTCAAGTTCTGTCCATGTTGTCATGTTGTAGCAAATGGCAAGATTTCCCTCATGGCTGAATAATATTCCATTGTATAAATATAAACCACGTTTTCTTTATCCATTCACCTGTTGATGGACACTTAGGTTGTTTCCGTGTCTTGGCTACTGTAAATAATGCAGCAATGAACATAGGGGTGCATATATATTTTTGAGTTAGTATTTTTGTTTTCTTCAAATAAATACCCAGTATGGAATCGCTGGATCACATGGCAGTTCCATTTTTAATTTTTTGAGGAACCTTTATACTGTATTCCATAGTTGCTGCACCAATTTACATTCCCACTAACAATGCATATCTTTTCTTACCTGTATTACTTTTCTTCTTGAACTGAATTGCTGCTGCTCCCCCTTTCTGTTTCCTGTGAGTGCTTCTTGTTTAAAGTCGCAGAAAAGTGGTTGAGCAAGGTCATATGTAAGGGCCTTCCCTCCCCTAGAATCCCATGACTTCTCAGCCCCACTGTGGATCTCACAGCTTCCTCTGCCTTTCTTGGAAAGTTGGATGGCAGTGAACTTTGGACCAGGAAGAGCTGTCTATAAATCCCTGTTCTACCTCTTCTCACTGTGTGATCTTGGGCAAATCCCTTAATCTTGTCCTTCTCTCTCTCTTTTTTTTTTTTTAAATCTATATAATAGTGATAATAATTACTGATATCAGAGGATTGCTGCAAGAATTAAATGAAGTGGTACTTATTCCTCTTTACTTTCCCATTTTTCACCCCAAATACCCTGAAGGTTGACTTTTTAAATGCACCACCAGTCAATCACATGGCTACAAACTGATGAACTCCTCCAGTATTTATTCGTTTTCAAAGTGTTTGCTTCTTTTTGGGTGCCAAGCACTATATATATTTTTTCTTTCAGATATGAAAGACACTCTCAGATTCACAAAGCTTTAATTTTTTTGTGCAAAAGCACCAAAGCATAAAAGTTCCGAGATTATGCAGTTAAAATAACAACTGAATTTACACAAAAAGCATCTTAGTTGAGCTCTGTTTTGCATGCTGTTTCAAATGTGCCCCAGAATTACCAGTTTCAAAGGTTCTTTCCACGTATACATGGTAGTGAAATAACTGGTTGCTTTTTTTTTTTTTTTTTGCGGTTCACGGGCCTCTCACTGTTGTGGCCTCTCCCGTTGCAGAGCACAGGCTCTGGATGCGCAGGCTCAGCGGCCGTGGCTCACGGGCCCAGCTGCTCTGTGGCATGTGGGATCTTCCCGGACCGGGGCACGAACCCGTGTCCCCTGCATCGGCAGGCGGACTCTCAACCACTGCGCCACCAGGGAAGCCCGACATTCTTAATTTGTAAATTGACAATGTCAAAAATGCAAAGTACAATATTCCAGGAAGTTTTCTCTAGCAAACCAGTCTTTGGGCATCAAAGGGAAACTCAACAGAAAGAAATAAGATAATGTGTTGAAGTTTCATCTTCCCAGGTTATAAATGACCTGCTTCACCTGCACCTTAGTTACTCTATAAGATATGTTCCATCACTCTGGAAAAGACAAATATATATTTTTAAAACTTAGTGTACTTATTAGTGGATTGGCCTGACTATGGGGGGAAGGTCTCGTGTGGAAATGATGGGTCGCAGTATTGTGCCAAAATGAACAAGAATAAATAAAACAGTTTATTTTTAAGTGGGGCTGATCCCTCTTGCTCATGCATTAGTGTCTGGCTACAGGAGAGTAGTAATTTATTGATGCAGATGGCTATGTAAAGTGCATGCAATTTGTGAGGGGGCTTGACCCTTGACTGATGGGCCATATGTTGTAAAGCCCTAGGGATGTCATTTGCCTCAGCTCTCTTCCTCTCTCTGTCTCTGCACCTATGGTCCTTGTTCAATCACCACATATTGAACTATAGACTTACTAACTCCCCCAATAAATCTCCACCTAATGGCTCACAAAAGCCATAACTTAACCCTTTCTGCACAACAGAGCACATTATTTGGCATCATGATCACACTCAGTGAAATAAAAGATAAATATTATATGACCTGCATAGACTATGAGAGCAAGTTGTTGTGAAATGCCATTCCCTGCTGGGTATTCACTGTATCTGGATGTAGTAGAATTGCTTTGAGCTTGCTGAATTATATCATTATTCTGCCATGTTATAATTACAGCTTACTGTTATAACATAATTCTTAAATACTGTTAATGCACCACACTAAAGAAACATTTAGTGTTTTTTAATTAGCTTCTTTTGTCTGGGTCTTCTTTTTTCCTAATAAAATATGGAACCTATGCTCAATGAAAAATGCATATATTTTAATTCCCACAAAGAAGCAAGTTTTTAAAAAATATTAGGGCATTTGTATGGAATAATGGGAAAAAATACGGAGTATGTTTTAAATACTTAGTGTACTCCAGTTTTTCAACAGAGGCAATTCCAGCAGAAAGACTTCACACCATGAAAATATTAATTCTCAGCCTCAGCACTGGGATCTTCTCATAATGTAGGCTTTCTGAGGCCCGTATGCTACTTGGGGGAGCCAAGGGCGGACACAATGACACTAAGACTAGAAAAAGTTCCTGCTTATATATTGTGTTAGTGTAATTTTTACCCATCAAACAGAGTAAAACTGAAGAAATACTATTCAATGACACCCTTGTTAGCACAGTTTGCCTAATTTTAGGAAACCTAGTAAGTTGAAACAGGTTCATGCCCATCACTTGGAGAAGGGAGGAAAAAGGGTCCTTCCTTAGAATTCTGAGAAAACATCATTGCAGGCAACAAGCATACATTCTTTGCTAATCCAGAGGCTAAAGTGGCATTTTCATATTCACTTTATTTGTCCTCTTTTGGGCACAGCTCTTGACAGATTTGACAACACTGAAAAGACGCCAGAGACGTGTAGGAAGAATCAAAGGAGCTATGTATCTTTGACTGGATCCCTAGGTTTCCCCAGGGCATTGCCCATCTTTAGAAATAGTAGTAAGAGATGGGTATACCTGCTTATATTTTGTGCTTATAATAATAGGCTTCTCATGAAACAATTCCTCTTCTAGATAGCTTGCTACTACACTGTTCATGGTGTATGCACGATATGTTTAAATAATAGTTCTATCATATATTAGATAAGTATATAATGTTTTCATTTTATCAGATTCAGTTTCATTTCCCTCATTGGTATGAAAAGAAGGTTTTCATATTTTTAATTCTTCTAACTAATGAATAGTTTTCTCACACTACAGTGAAAATCCAGATCTCTGAGCCAATTAAAAGACAGACGAGAGGAAAGTTGACTTACACCAACACTACACGAACGTTTTTCATTTTTGAGTCACTGGTCTTATCAATATGGACAAGTGATGTAGAAAAAATATTAAAATATACAGAAAAGAAGTCGTTGTCTTCTGTCCTAAACCCAGTGGACTTAGAGCATACAATGCAGCTAGAAAGCAAATTAGCATAAATAAACCATGCATCCACAATTGAATTTCAATAATTTAAACATAAATCCTTTAGGCTTTGATACATCTTTTTTCCACATGGGCTTTTCTTTTGGATATTGGCACTCCTAGCATTCATTTAAAATTCATTTGCAAGTCACAGATATATAGGGTGCCTAGAAACCTCTCATAAACAATCCCCTTTGAGGTTATTGTTCCATAATTTAAGGAATTCTAATGAAAACATGGTTGGCAAGGGGTTTTCTGAGATAGAGGGTAAATATATCTGCCTATAAAAGGGACCAACATTTTGAAGCACAAATCGTCAGCTCTCCTACACATACCAATGCATAAGGGATGATCATCTATAATATGTATTTCTGTGATTAATAACAGGCAATGATGAATCACTGATATTCTGGTTCCTATGTTTTAGAAGAAGTCTTGAGAATTTTCAGAAAGTGTGTTGGCAGGAGAGCTTTTCTCTGGTCTGGTGTGAATTCTCCTCGATTATAATTTGGCAGCCAGAATTCATTGTGTGCTTTAAAAATAAATGAAAACTATATTGCAAATTATATTAATTTTAGTTTTTATAAGTACTCTAATTAAAATTTAAACATAGCAACAAATGGCACATGAAACATTTCAAAATACAGAATTAGGCTTTAAGTTGAATGTCAAGCTTTAGAAAGTTGGATGTGCCAGTTAGATTTGGTGCAAATGAAGATTAAGAACATAGTTCTTGCATGTTTCCTATCATGTCTTTTCCCAGTTCTTTACTTAGTTAAATAATGTAGCTGAAATCAGTTTGTACTCCTTGGAAACAACCAACAGACTAATCTTTTCTTTAAAAACACTCTAGAATGCTCAAATAAATACCACTTTCTAAATTAAACTTTCTTGGCTCAGATTTAAAAAAACTGTGGATGTTTGGTGACCTATGTTTATGCTGGCTCACAAAGTGCCAAGTAATCTTGCTATCGCCAGAGTGACATCCTGCCACATTTTGATAGCATCATATTTGATAAGAACACTGAGTCAATTCTTCCCTGTGTATATACATTTAAATATATTTGTTTCTTAGAATTGTATGGATATCTGATATTACATTAAGTTATAGCATTGACCATATTGGCAAAAAGCCTCAATATTGAACTCAGTGGTTCAAAATATTATGATAATGCAAATAAGAATCCCTAATCATTGATGTTTGAAGATCGCTGCTGTATACTTACCAGTAGGACAAAAATTACATAAAAGATATAAGGATAGTTACTTACGATCGAAAAAGATGCAAATATTTAATGAAAATGTAGAGTTTGCTTTCTTTTTTTAAAATAGAGCTTGTATATCATGGTTGAAATTGATGAAGATATTTATTTTGTACTTTTTATGTAAAAATATCATTTTATCACTGTACATGTACGTTTTCAGTCTTCAGAAATTCCTCATTCTCTGTGTAAAAATTATGCATTAAGGCAATTATTTTATATCTTCTATTTAATATATACAGTAAACCAACAAATATTTACTGAGGACCTACTCAGCGCTAAGTGTTAGAAAGGTAACATTGAACAAGATTACCTCTTCTGCCTGTAAAAACTTGCAGTATAAACCTACAATGATATCTACATGATATTTCAGTTTCTCTAATAATTCCTAAAAATAATTCTGTAGCTGGAGGCTTTCCAGAAGCAGTGGGGAAAGCTACTGGTAAATTATAATAGAAAGATATAATGCATTTTGCAGGATGACATATTTACTTTATTGTATTTATTTTATGTTATATTTTTTAAAACATGGCACCATCCGCTGACAGAAGTGAATTTGTCAAACATTAACCTAAAGAGTATTTAGAAGTAACAGCTGAAGGATTAAGGAACATCAGGATTTAGTGAGGAAATAAGTATACACTGTGATTAGATCCTCTGCAGTGCACTATTCTTAGCCAGTCTCTTGCTACAAAATCACATTGGTAATTTTTTAGTGACATTTTTTATTGTCCTTGTACAAAAGAGAATAAAGTAGAAGAAAATAGAATCACAAGTGAAAAAATCCAAGTACTACTCAGATGTACCCTGTTGTTCTTTGCCTATTGGTTTTGGGTTCCCTAAATTACATATTAACAGAAAACTACCTTGTAGCAACATTAGATGCCCTCATGGGCCCTGCCTGACTTTACCTTTTTCATGTGGTTTCATTATTGCAAGAACTTTTCCTTATGGTTAACCAACAGCTTTTTCATCTTCTGAACAAGTTCTTAGAGCAGGAAGGTTTGAGTGCTATTTTTAGCATGCCTCTGTAAGCCGTGGAGAATGGCTTCTTTCCTGCTGTAAGACACTCTTCTCTGCGGAGAGTAGAAGGAAGTACTTAATTTTGAGCTTTTTATTTGGTTTAGTAATATTGCAAACATAGGGCAGGTGGCTATAATTTTACACCATGTGAGAGAAATAGCTTTTTCTTTCTCTCTCAACCTGATTGTTTTGCCATCCTAAACCCTAATATGAGGAATTAGAGCAATTGATATGTTAAATTGATGAACTAGCTTAAAAGACTCTTTGAAAAGGAATCTAAGCTTTCTATAATCAAAATACAAAATTGTTAAGGATGAGGAAAGATTTATAAATGTAGGGTTCAAGTTAATATAAAAGTGGTAGCATCATCCAGTAGTTACTCTGTTACAATTATATCTTTACCATAATTAATCACAGTTTTATTACCATAATTGTGCCTTATCTTTGTGAAAACATTTCACAGTTATCAATGAAATAAAGTCTTGCCACTCGGCAACTTTTAAATCAGAGCCCTTTCTTGTAGGGTAGAAGGTGTCTGTAAATGGCTTTGTCAGGCCAACTCAGGCATGAATAATCTTGTTGAAGTACCAAAATTGTGACTGGATAATTTCAACTATCCCTGAAGAATATTCATGAATCTGAGTCCTAGATACAGAAAAATAAAAGAAATCTAGCAACTTTACAAAGCTGTAACCAAAGTATAGATAATGTATTATGTGTAATTATAGCAAGTAATAAAATTTTCTCTTGGCTAGTTGACCAGTATCTTCTTTTTTACAGTTTCTATTCTTGTCTTTTCTCTTAGTTTCTAGTCTGCCCTAATGGTGTTTTTAATCTACTTTTATTTAAGTCTTGCTTCAAATGTTCAAAGCTTTTCATGCCTTAATTTCTACTGTTATTTGATGTGACAGTTCTTTTTTAATTTGCAACTTGGCCATAAAACATACTTTTTATAGGCATGATGTTTAATTTTTCTTCCTAAATGTATATAAGCACACAATGGAAAATTTTATATCGTATTTGATAAGAAGCAAAGTAAATGACATTTTTGTAAAAAAAATAGTAACCACAAGTCATGAGATATACTTCTTAAATATTGAGGAAGAATAATAATTCTTTATAAAAATACTGTTAGGAAGCAAAACCAGTAAATAAAATGATCTAATTATTGAATGTACACAAGGTATCAATATCTTGGTGCTATATAAAAATTAATTTCACCAGCTATGATGGAGTAATGGTTAGGATTTATCCTCCCACCCTAAACAACTAGAAAACCAGATAAAATAAAGAAACAGTGGTTTTTCAAGTATTGAATAGCAGGCAGTTCAAGGCAGTGATGTCTGAGAAAGGGGAAACAAAAAAGATGAGCCTTTCAGTTGTTCTAGCTTTGTTTCTGGAGGTACTTTCTAGGTTACAAAGTAAGGAGGGGGAGCCCAAACAGGGCCTGGTCATCTCACTGAGATGTAAAACAGAGAGATCCCACACACTTTGGAGAGTAGGTGTATATAGAATTTGTAGGGTAAAGCACTGGAGAAGAAGCTGTGAAAGAGAGAGACAGAGAGAGACAGAGAGAGACAGAGAGAAGAAGAAAGAGAGAAGCTGCAGAGAAGCCCCCTCAAATCTTTGGCTGAGTTTTGATCAGTTCATAAATGGAAGGACACTACCCAATGGCAGAAATCTTGGCACTCACACAGAGCTGGGAAGTGTTTATGTTCCCACCAATGGATAGAATTCTCTGACAAGTATTACCTTAGTAGGGGGTATGAATTAACCTTACACTAAAACTTCTCTGAAGTTGTCCTAACAGAGGTTAGAAGCAAACCTCAAAAAGATTCAACTGATTCCCTCTAACTTAAATGCACACTACAACAAAATCTAACATTATTTAAAGGAATACAACAAAAATTTAGCAAGGAGTAATATAAAGTTCATAATGTTTATCATTCAATCAAAAATTACACAACCTGAAAAAAGAGCAAGGAAATATTATCCACATCCAGAATAAGTATCAACCATTAGAAGCAGTCCTAGACATAGCAGAGGTAATATAACTAGCAGACAGTGAAGTAGAAACAGTTATTATAAATAGGTTCCATATGTTCTGGAAAGTAAAGAAAGCATGGTGAGGAGAGACCTGGAAGATACAAAAAGATACATCTTTTACAGATAAAAAAATTATGATGTCTAAAATAAAAATATTATCTCCATAGTTTTTCCTCTTCCAGAATGTCATATAGTTGGAATCATACAGTGTGTAGCCTTTTCAAACGGGCTTCTTTCACTTAGTGATGTGGATTTAAGATTCGTCAATGTCTTTTTACTCCTTGATAGCTCACTTCTTTTTAGCGCTGAATAATATTCCACTGCCTGGCTGTTTATTTATCCTTTCACCTATTGAAGGACGTCTTGGTTGCTTCAAGTTTTGGCAATTATGAATAAAGCTGCTGTAAACATTCCTGTGCAGGTTTTTGTGTGAACCTAAGTTTCCAGTTCCTTTGGGTATATACTAAGGATCGCGACTGCTAAATTATATGGTAAGAGTAAGTTAATTTTATAAAACATTGCCAACCTGTCCTCCAAAGTACCTGTACCATTTTGTATTCCCACCAGCAATGAATGAGAATTCCTGTTGCTCTACCTCTTTGCCAGCATTTGATGTTGTCAGTGTTCCAGATTTTAGCAATTCTAATAGATGTGTAGTGTTTAAACTTATTTTTTAATGTCTAATTGTCCCAACATGATTTGAAATGCCACCAGTGTGAAATGCCACCTTTTAAACTATTTATTTATTTATTTATTTATTTATGTATTTATTTATACTGAAGTATGGTTGATTTACAATCTTATAATTAGTTTCAGGTGTACAGCATAGTGATTCAGTATTTTTACAACTTATACTTCATTAAAAATTATTATAAGATAATGACTATAATTTCCTGTGCTATACAATATATCTTTGTTGCTTACCTATTTTATACATGGTAGTTTGAATCTGTTAATCCCATACTCCTAATTTGCCCCTCCCCCTTTTCTTCTTCCCATGTGCTGTTCTGGAAAAGGTAAAACTATAGAGACAATAAAAAGACCAGTGACTTCCAGAGGTTAGGAGAGAGCAAGGGATGAATAGGTGGAGCACAGAGGATTTTTAAGGCAGTGAAAATACTCTGCATGATACCATAACCATGGATACATCTCATTATACATTTGTTAAAATCCATAGAACATACAATGAGAGTGAACCACAATGCAAACTGTGGACTTTTGTGATGATGATTTGCCAATGTAAGTTCATCAGTTTTAACAAATGTCCCACTGTGGGGGGGGTATGTTGAATGTGAGAGGCTGTGCATGCATGGGAGTAGGGGGTATATCAGAAATCTCTGTGCCTTACTCTCAACTTTGCTGAGAACCTAAAATAGCTCTGAAAAATAGTCTTAAAAAATAAGTTGAAAAACTCACGTGACAAAAAATAAAATGAAAAATGTACTGAATGAGATTGACAGCAAATTAGAAAAAAAGCAGAAGGAAAGATCAGCAAACTTGAAGACCTATAAAACGAAACTATGTTAGCAGGGTGATACCAAGAAATTTAGTATATATGTACTTAGAGTACTAGAAGTAGAGGAGAGAATAAAAGATGGAACAAATCTTTGAAAAAATAATAGCTAGACATTTTTCTAATTTAATGGAAACTGAACTGACAGATTGAAGGGATCTCAGCAAACCTAAAGCAGAATAGAACTAAAGAAAAGCATGCTGAGGCACATCATAATCAAATTGTTGAAAACCAATGATAAAGAAAAAATCTTGAAGGAAGTTAGAAGAAATAAATACCCAATATTTTAAAAGGAACAAAGATAATAATGAGAGTAAATTCTCTCCGGAAACTATGCAAGCTGTGTAACAGTGGAATGACTTCTTTAAATTACTGAAAGAAAAAAACAAAAAAACAAAAAACTAAGGCTTCTTTACCCAGTCAGTTTTGGAAAAGAGCAAAGATGGAGGACTCACATATCTCATTTCCAATCTTATTGTAAAGCTACAGTAACCAAGACTGTGTGATATTGACTTGATAGACATAAAGAAAAATGGAATAGAATAGAGTCCAGACATAAATCCGCATATATATGGGAAGTTGAGTTTTTTATAAATATGGGAAGGTAATTTGATGTAGGAAAGGATAGTCTTTCAACAAATAGTGCTGCAATATGAAAATAAAAATTAATTAATTAAAAGTATCCAAAGAAACTTTACCATTACCAGGTGCCTCATATAAGTATTAACTCAATATGGATCCTAGCTTAAATGAAAGAGCTTAACACTGTAACATGTATTCTAAAAATACATAGGAGAAAATCAAGTGACCTCGAAGTAAACAAAGATTTCTTATAAGCCATCCAAAAAAAAAAAGGTTAGAATTCATCAAAATTAAAAACCTTTGCTCTTCAAAAGACTATTTTTAAAACAGATCTCTAAAAAGGGACTTACATACAGAATATGTAAAGAACACTTACATCTTAATAGGAAGAAAACATGCAACTCAAAAAACTTTTTAAAATTTGAATAGGCACTTCACCAATGAATAAATATTCATGGCAAATAAGCACACAAAAAAGTGCTCATTGTTATTTGTTATTATAGGATGTGCTAACTAAACCACAATAAGTTATGCTACAAACAAACTAGATTAGCTAAAATTAAAAAGACTGACAATATCAAATGTTGTTGAGAATTTGGAGCAACTGGAACTCTCATACATTGTTGGAAAGGCAAATGGCACAGTTTGGAAATTTGGAAATTTCTCATAAAGCTAAGTACACAATTACCATATGATTCAAATTTTCAATTCCTAGATACTTACCCATGAGAAATGATGATATATCTCTACACAAATACTTATTTGTGAATGTTGTAATAGCACCTTTAGTAATCATAGTAAACATCTGGAAATAACCCAAGTATCTATAAATTGGTGAATAAATAAGCAAATTGTCTTATATCCATAAAATGGAATACTACATAGTAATAAAAAGAATGAACTACTAGTACAGAACAATAACATGAAGAACTCTTAAAAACATACTAAATAAAAGAAGTGGATTCAAACAATTATATGCTTCATGGTTTGATTTATATAAACTTTTTGAAGAGGTAAAAGACTGTATTGATGGAAAGGTGAACAATAATTTCAGAGATGGGTTTGGGGGAAGAGAATAACTGCAAAGATCAGAGGGAATTTTTGGTGTTATGGAAATGTTCTTTATCACAATTGCAGCATGAGTGTGGTAGTAATTACATGACTATGTACGTATTTCAAGACCCATCCAATTCTTTATTAGACTTGGTCACATGAAATTATATCCAAATAAGTTTTAAAAATATTATTTCACTTTGATGTAAACATCATCTAAATAATTTGACATTAAAATTTTTTTCCATAAATTAAAGCTATACTGAGTTTACTGATAAAGTTATTATTGTAATCATTTATAGCCCTAATATAATTCTGGCTTCGTGTGAGTTGACTTTACCTCTAGTTTCTCTGTAAGCATTTAAGTAGAATAAACTGAAGCATAAATTTTTAACCAAAATTAAACACCTTTTTTTTCCCAAGAAACATTTATCACACAAATGCATATAAAATACATGCATTTTACATCCAAATTTGCATATAAAGTGTTGTGGGAAAATTTGGAAGCATATGGTCTTTTTTTTCTTTTTTATTATCTAAGAAGCACTAAAGCCAAATAACTTGGCAGGATTCTTCTGTTTTAGTCTTTCAAATGGCTTTATTTTCTGGCAGATGGGGAATGTTAGCTACCTATTAAAATTATACTTACATATATTGTTAGAATGTTTTATATTTCATGAAAATAAAATTTTTAGAATTGTCATTTAAAACTAGCAAAACCTATCTGTCATAAGGTTGAGAAACAACTGTACCTGTCACTTCCCAACCACTTTGAAATATGTTGCAACATGGATGGCTACCTAATGAATATTCTGCGATTGAGTTTCATTTTAATGATATTTTCAAAAATTCTCCATGTTTAAAAATAAAAGAATATCATAGGCTAGGGATTGAAATAGATGAGGAGAATGAATTTCAAGATGTAGCATCTCTTCCAAACTGTTTTGAGAAAATAGATGTGGTAAAGCATTATCATATACTTTTTAGTAAGTAATTTTCCCCCTCCATGAACAATTTAAAAATCAGTACTTATAATGGATAGTCTTCAAGCATTGTTTTGTGGATTAATAAACTGATTCACAGAGATGAATTTAAAGTCACTGTGATGCAGTCTATGAACAGTAGACAGTCAAAATATTCTTCTGTTTTAGATTAGAATGAAAAGAAAGATTGATTTAAAAATAAAAATCAGATATCTGTATTTGTTCATCAGGATTTGGTACTAAGAATTTGAAAAAGTGAAGGATTCTTTTATATATGTAAAAAACCATATTGTATTGACATGGATTTTTAAAATTAGCTATCTGAATTACTGATACTTCCGTTAGATTTACATTGCAGTTAGAGAAGTTACTGAAGCATTTGTTAAGGAACATTTTTAAATTGTAAAATTTCCTCTTTGAAATGTGAAAATATATCACATAATTCAATAGATATACACATGCATGCATATATAATTGACCTGGAACACTTGATTTGTCTTGAGGACAAATCTTTCAGACACAGTTTTGAGGAGACATCCTGTGTGGTGAGACAATTTGTATAAACTTGAAGTCAAACTAAATATTCTGTCATTCAAAACTATCATATGGGGCTTCCCTGGTGGCGCAGTGGTTGAGAGTCCGCCTGCCGATGCAGGGGACTCGGGTTCGTGCCCCGGTCCGGGAAGATCCCACATGCAGCGGAGTGGCTAGGCCTGTGAGCCATGGCCGCTGAGCCTGCGCGTCCGGAGCCTGTGCTCTTCAACGAGAAACGCCACAACAGTGAGAGGTCCGCGTACCGCAAAAAAAAAAAAACCCAAAAAAACCCCAAAAACCATCATATGTCAAAACCTTTTTAGATAAAACTTTAGATAGAACATCAGCATTTCATGTCTGATCACTGAGGAACTTGAGTGTATGCAAAGAACTTACTGAAATAAAATGAGCACATTGTCTGAAAAATCACTACTTCTGGCTAAAGATATTTCTCTTCTATTTCTCTCTCCAGTAGAGTTGCTCTGCACCTATAGCTTATTCTTTTTTTAAACTTTTTTTTTTTTTTAATTTTTGGCTGCGTTGGGTCTGCGTTGTGTTCGAGCTTTCTCTAGTTGCGGCGAGTGGGGGCTACTCTTCATTGCAGTGTGCGGGCTTCTCATTGTGGTGGCTTCTCTTGTTGAGGAGCCTGGGCTCTAGGCACACGGGCTTCAGTAGTTGTGGCATGCGGGATCAGTAGTTGTGGCTCGTGGGCTCTAGAGCGCAGGCTCAGTAGTTGTGGCGCATAGGCTTAGTTGCTCCGCGGCATGTGGGGATCTTCCCAGACCAGGGTTTGAACCCATGTCCCCTGCATTGGCAGGCAGATTCTTAACCACTGAGCCACCAGGGAAGTCCAGTTTATTCTTATAATATGTACAACTAGTGAAGAAATATAAAGTTTGGAAAAAAAATAGCTGGTATATAAATGCAAATATCTTCAAGTTTTTTTCATGCATCTCTTCTTCATCCTATTTTATTCTTCTTTCAGTAAATAATAGGTTTTTCTCTTCACATTGCAGTACTGAAATTATGGTGTTAAGCCATATATCAAAATAATAGATAAAGTTTTATAGTATCAATTGCAAAAATTATTGGTGCAAGAGTGCCAGGTCCACAGTGTGGTGTACAATATGATAAAAGATTATATATCCTAAAAATTATTTTTCTTAATTCGTCTCTAGATGAAACACAAGAAGTGATGTGGTATTTGGAAAGGATGTTTTAAGTTACCCTTGTTTTTAGGGGTTTTTGACTTTGTCTACATGAAGCTCTTAAAGCAAACTGAAGCATGCAGTTTCTACATGGTGGCATCTAATTGTTTTCCCCTTATATGAGGTGCTATCAAAATACTCTATGAGTTGAGCAAACGTACTTGTGTGCTAGTGATGCATTATGTAATTTAGATTGATTTTACGATCTATGGAGAGGTTGCAAAAATTCCTAAACACACTATAAAAAGTTGTGCATATTCCTCTCCACTCTTTCTACACATTTTAACTGTATTCATGATTTTCTAGGTATGTCCTTCCATGTTAATAGTTAATAGATTTTATTTTAAAACCTCTCTGATATCAGTAGCATAGTGTTTCTCACTTTTTTTCATTATTGCCCCTTATAGGAGCTTTTTCAACATTTTTTCCTAATTGCTATCCCCATGAAATTTTAATACTACCGATGAAGTCTATATTTGTTTATGTACTGTATGCATGTCTGTGCTTTTATATATAAAAAGCACATTTGCACCCAACCTTGCAATGAGAATCTATTTGTCCCCTTGGGGTTGACATTGCTCCAATGACCCCGTTCAGAATACATACTCTGTCAGTATAAGATCACCTATAGTTAAGGTACATTCTCATGCATAAGGATTGCTTTGCTATTCTTTATTATCTCTCCTGATCTTCACCTGGAAAAGCTTCAATAATTGTACCATTCAGAGGAATGCAATTTTCTTTGCCCATTTCAGAGAGAACAGGGAGGATGGGAAGAGATGAGAATAAAATTTTCCCTTTAAACAAAGAGTTTAGATTTTGATTCTCATAACTGACATATTTAGAGTTAATATTTGTTCCATGAGTGAAAGGCCATGTAAACCTATGGAAAAAGCCCTGCTGACAGATTGAGGTTGTCTGTCATGAACAACTCCATTAGCTCCTGTAGAATCCCATGATGTTAAATGGTGGTATGAATATCCTACATCCAACTCTAGCCTTCCTGATAGCACTTCAACTGATGTCACTCCAAAATCCTATAAATAATTGTGTGTTCAGGGTTTATATCCTGAGCTGAAGGATAGTTTTACTAGGAAATAAATATAATGTAAAAACATATATACTAATTTTACAAATTAGAATAATTTATACAAGTGGATACATGAATGATTGGAATTTATGAATTATTATTACATATATTAAGTGCATACTGGAAGCCAGGTACAGTGCTATAAACTTTATATACATTTTCTAATTCTATCTTCACAATAAGCTTATAGAGTAGACACTTTGTATTATCCCTTGTTTCTCGAAAAGTGAAATAATATCCAAACTGTATTTTTAAAGCTGGTTTTAATAGCTAATTTTATTGATGGTTATAATTAAGGATTATACAAATAAGAGTTGACTAATTTGTGTTTTACCCTTTTTTTTTTGGTGTCATTCTACCTTCCCTGTTGTGGAGATGTTAGCAATAAGTATAAAAGCAAAATAGCCACTAGGAGTAAAAAAAGACAAGAAACATGACATAAACTCAGAACTTATGAATTGGCAGTTTTGAAACTACAATTGTCATTATGATAATCATGAAAACAGCTGGCATTAGTTAACTATTAACTAAATCATCATCACACTCATAGCAGCATTTTATCTTACTGAGAAGATGAAAGTTTAGAGACCCTAATCATATTCCTTAGACTCCAGACACCAGTATTTTATTAGTGATGCTCCTGATTATTTGTTGGTGTGAGAAGTGTGGATGATAATTAAACAGTGCTCTATGAAAACTGAAAACGTCTTATAAGTTACCACAATATAAAATGAATGGAGTGCTCCACTTATTTTTTAAATGCTTAAATTTTCAGAACCTTGTATATTTTCTGAGTATAATTGTCCTCAATAACAAACTTAATTCTTTTGGGTTTAATAAAATGTACTTTTCGTATGAAAATTTTCAGTAACTTAATGATGGCATTGCTTATATAGGAAACATTATGCAAATGATTGCAATGAAGTCTATGAGTTTAGTTAAGCTGGAGAAAAAGTTTGTAATTAACAAATTAGCATTTGAAAAAGACGTTTTGAATATGCATAGTAGAAAATTCTACTTAACTTGTGGGGTGTGTTCATAATGATTATTTCAGAATTCATGCATATGCATTTTTTAACGTGCAAAAAACAGTTGAAACCTTAGTGGACCAATCCAGACCTGACTAATTTTTTCTTTTTTTCAGTTAAATGACTAACATTATAAGTAAGGCAAAATGAATACACATGTTAACATTTGGAGTCTTCTTTCCTTCTCTTTTTGATGTAGTATTTTCTTAAATATTAAGAACACAGAATTAAATACTTTCTACTTATTATGGCTTCAGTGTGGATGAAAATAACAACATTAAGAAAAAACAGTCTTGGTATCTGCCTTTTCCTATGAAGTATATGCCATGCTATGCATTAGAATGTTGTGGTTAGGGCTTAATTTGTTTTGTATGTTAAATTGTGCTTTTGGGGGTTGTTCAGATTTTGGTGTCACACTCACAGAGACATTCAATTATTAATGGAGAGTGAAAGACTATCATGTGATTACTTTAAAAAATGCTATATATTTGCTTCAAATAGTGTAAATATATTTGCTTCAATATAGTGTAAAGTATGTTTTCTTAGGTATTAATATAAGTAGGTTATGACCTTATATTTAAGAGACTATTAATTCTTGATTAACTATTAGATATGATCTCAAATCTTTAAGCATTGAAGGTTGTTCTTCAGTACAAAGTATCTCTCTTGCTCACTGCTCCTGAGATGTTCCATTCTCATCTGGTTTCTATACTGTTTCTTATGTTTCCCATAAATGCATGATCGTTAAACATTTCTCTGCTACCACCCACATATTTGGGGAAACAAATTTTCTGTCATAAAACCTTATGCAACTTGCTTAGGCCACAGTGATATTTTCTATTGCTGAATTCATACAATATTTATGGTTGGTTTATTACATTCCCTACAAATCGGTTATATAACTATAGCTGATTCAAATCTATAGTTGATAAATATGTGAATGCTTTGTCTTTCCAGTTAGAGAAGAGAAATCATGTCTTCTGTTGGTTTGATTAACCCCATAAAATCTAGTAAGCAGCTAAAGACAGGACAGAGTTGGCTTTACTTGGCTTATGGAAAGGATGGGTACTTCTTTCTAATGAACTATAAGTTCATTATCATCTTATAATCAAAAAGAATGATGAGACTTACAGAACTATAAAATGAGTGAAATGTTTTTTCCCACACCAGTTTGATTATAACCCAACAATAGAAAATAAGATAATTTTAAGCAATCTCATGAAATCCCTGACAACAATATGATTCCATGTATTATAGGTTCTTTCATTTCCTTTGTTTGTTGTGACTCTTTTTTTTTCAGTACATTGATCGTCTGTCTAGTGCCAGGCACTCTTCTGTGCACGGATCACATAAAACCAATCAAAATCTAGGTTGGAAAAACTAAGCAACTAAGAGTCAAAACAAAGTCATGCCTAACATTAGCTTCAGGGACTAAGCAAGTGACACTGAAGTAGAACAGGAACATAGGGATGAGAAGTATTCCAGTTATAGAGAACAGAATATGCAATGGCATGAGAGAATAAATTTTTCTGGGGAAATCAAGTGGAATGTAAAGCTATCTGTATTATCGGGTGTTGGGTTATCAGGGTGTTAAGGGCCATGCTTATACTTTCGCATGTAACCTACTCAAAAAAGCAGCCATTCAATGGTTGAATACTCATCCCTAGCTGAAGACGCTTGCATTTGTTCATTTTCCTCATAAGCGTGACTTCAGTTGACAGTGGATGAGTCCCAAAGCTGTACTCTGTGTCTTGAATTGCCCAGACTATATTTGGCCTTTAGAATGGTTTCCTGAGAAAACTTCAATCTTTCTTTCTTCTCTTAAATTCTAGACTTTAACTTAAAAAAAAATTGTATTTTCCAAAAACAAAAGAGCAAAAGTTTTTCTTATAGACAGTTTTAGTACAAAATTTTTCTGACTTCAATTTAGCAAGTCTCCAGCTACACAATAACTCTTCTAAGCCTCTATATTAAGATTTTACTTTGCATTAAATAGAATTAAAGATAAAGAAAAAAAGTACTAGAAATATCCTTAGAAGTGCATATATTTTGCAAGCTTTTAGAGTCAACTATTGGAGTTCTTTATATTTCTACTGGTTTTTTCCTCCCCCTTTTTATGACTGATTTTTAAAATAACCGATTTAAGACATGAAAATATAATTTTTAATATAATTTATAGGGATGTATAGACTATAATATGGTTGTTGAATGATAACTAACTGGCATTATAGATGAAATTTTACTGTGTTCAGAATGACAAGACTTATTCCCTGGGCTGCTTCCTTTAGAGATTCTATCCTTCAATCTTTAATATTTACCATGCTTCCACAATTATTACTATAGATAGAAAATAGATCTTAATTATTCTACCTGTAAACTAGAAACACAACCTTTGTATTAAAGGAAAAAAGAAACAAATGTGGTATTCACAAAGCTATCTACAACCATTCATACCTTATAAAATGTAAGGTTATTGTCAGATAAATTCTCAATGCACTTAGCAAAACACTATCTCTATACAGATAAGGACATAAACTCTCACACATTTTATTATAAGTATAATTTGATCTGAGTCATTGTTAGGCTCAGAGCATAATATGATAATCAGAAAAATTGGGGGTCTAATCAAATAATTTATAAATTAGCTATTAAGTTATTATTTAATTAGAGTGAATGATTTACTAGCATATGAAGAAAAGTCTTTATATATTAAATGAAACATGATAAATATCTAAAGTTTTGAACTTTTCATTAAACAACTGATGTTGGCATAAAAAGCCTTCTGCTTTTTTTTTAGTTGCTTTTGTAAACTTGAGAATCTAAATGACAATGCTGGCAGACTGAAATATTTTCTTTAAACTTTTAAAAAGCATTATTAATATAACCTCTACTAGATATTAAAATTTTCATCCATCCTGCAAATCATTGGTGAGTTCATTTGGTCTGTATCTAGAACAACCAAAATAACATGTAAAATATATGTATCGAAAAGGGAAATGAAAATGCATGAAGATATCTAATTGTATATACTGTGAAGCTGGAGAATTAAAGATGATAACCCCTTTTTACCAGTCAGCCAAGCGTGAAAGAGCAAAAGAGATTCAAAACTTCATTAATTGCTCTCACACAACATTACAGGCCACCTGCACTTGAAAGAATTTACATTGGAGCAGATGGATTGCTGAATGCAGTATCAAAGATTTTCAGAATGTTTGTTTTAAAAATAAACTGGATTCTAAGACAAGGACAAGCAAAGCATACAATTTACAAAGATGACAGAGCTTTTATTATTGGGACTCTTTAAAAAATATGAGTAAGGGCACATTTTTATCTCTAAGTTAAAAATACACATACCAACCACTCTTAAAAATGGTAAAAGTTAAATATTTAAATTTACGAATGACAATATGTTCATGCATTTTAATTTTGCTGTATTCATTTGGGGCTATTGAACCTACCTGACCGGTTTCCTTTACTAACTCCTAGATCCATGAAACCCAGGCTTTGCCTACATTACATAATGTAATATTTTTACAGCTCTGATTATTCAGGCCTCTGAATAAAGTTTGTTCCATATGTAAAGTAAGAGAGGAAAAGTTAAGGTTAACTTTTTGTTGAGGAAACTCATTTTCACTTGTCATTTGATTCTGCCTTTAGCTCTGCATTTGCACTAACTAGCTTACTTATGCTTCTGGGTTCTGCTGTATTATGCTTTTGCAACATACTTTAACTTTTATATCTTGCAAGTATTTCTACAGCTTCACCCATGAATTAAGTTTTACCTGGAATTTGCATTATGGTATTTTCAAGCATTCTATGACCATTGATTCTAAGAAGTCAGCAAACTACAGCTAGTGGGCTGAATCTGACCAAGTGCCTGTTTTTGGAAATAAGGTCCGATTGTAACACAGCCATGCCCATTAATTTACTTACTGTCTATGGCTGCTTTTGTGCTGTGACAGTAAAGCAGTGTAGTCATAACAGAGACCATATTGCCCATAAAGTCTAAAATATAATATTTACTATCTAGCTCTTTATGGGAGAAGTTTACCAACTCAGATATACTAGTACACTGTGTGACCTCAGGCAAGTTTTCTTACCTCTCTGGGCTTTAGTTTCCTCATCTGTAAAATAAGAATAATGATGGTACCTACTTCACATGGTTTTTATGATGATTAAATGGAATAATACAAGCTTTCAGGAAAAGGCCTGACCCATAGTGTCAGCATCAGCGTCATATTTTCTAAGGAATAATGCTAGGTCATGAAAGTGGAGAAATAGACTTTAAACTATATTATTGTAGGGTTTTTTTCCATTTTCTCTGTTTAAATAATAATGGAGACAATGTGGTCTTGTATTATGATCATGGACTTTGAAGGTGGAAGCTCTGACTGTGAATAACAATTAACTCCTTACTTGCTGTTTAAAGAAGACCTTCAGTAAGTTATTGCAAACTCTCTAATCTGCACTTCCTTATCTGTAAAATAATAATATTAGTAATAATATAATAATCACATCTTCTAATAGGTTATTAGTTTATTGTAAAGGGCAAATGAAATAAGAAATATGAAGCAGTGTAAATTGTAACGTGCAATACAATTCATAGGTTTTAATGCCTAATTAACCTTACCTTGCTTCCGTGCTTTGTACTTTGGGGTAGTGAGTATGTGTAATTATTTAGCCGAAGAGCTCAAGGTTAACCTTTTTGCGTCAAGGGTTGCCACATGCATCAACACGGATGAACCTTATAGACATAATGAGGGAAAAAAGCCAGATCCAGAAAAACACACGTGATATGATCCTCTCTAGTTAAACTTCCACAACTAGCAAAACTAATCTTTGGTGATGGAAAAGAATATTGGTTACCTTTTGGGGGTGTGAATGTGGGGGAAAGATCTTTTGGGAGGCTAGTGATATTACAGATCTTCATTTATGTATAGGTATAGGTTACGTGGATATATTCACTTTGTATATCTTTATTCACATGAGTAATTTTGACTTGTGCACTTAACTGTAGGTGTATTAATACTTGAGATTTAAAATAACTATAAGAAAAATAAAAGAAAAAGAAAGGAGAGAAACCAAATAAGTACAACCACTTGTCCTGCTTTCAGAATCATAAAAAAAAAATGTCGTCTGCCATCTGATACATTCACCTCATTCCAGCACTTACACACTCACACCCACATTTCTCTCCATAGCCACACAGAGTCCGTCAACACACGTGCATGCGCACACACACACACACACACACACACGCACACACAAATCTCTGTAATCAAGTGGGACTCTGCTTTGGCCAACCTTGTCTTCATATGGTGCTTCAAATATGTGATTTTTGGCAGAATTGCCCTTTTATTTTTCTCTCTCTATAAATCCTACAATGTCCAGTTTTACCTGAAGTCTTTTCTTAACTATCTAAGGCATTATGACCTTCATGGGGCTCCTAGACCACTTTCACTCCATGTCATACACTCATTATGCTACTTTCCAAACTTTTGTTTGAATTTTATTTTTTTATGTACACATCACTTATTTTCCCAAAATATATGTTCCATGAAGATAAGACAAAAAAGGTCTTAAATCAAGAGCTGGGTTTATAGTGGAAATCAAATGTGATTTTAATATATAGATTTTATTTATTTTTAAAACAAAACGCTCTATTAGTACAAAACCAAAAAGTAAAAAAGCTATTAAAGGAAATCAAGTCTCTTTCTCACCCTAACCCCGAAGCATCCCGTTCCTTTCTCAGAAGTAACAAATGTTGCTGCTTTTCTTGTATAAACTTCCATTAATATATATGTGAATAATCTCTGCATATTCATATATAGCTTTGTGCTTTACAAAAATGGTAGCATGTTGTAGATATTATACTATGTTTCATTAAGTGAATCATGTATCTTGAAGATATTCCATTTTGATAAATAACGTGAATTCAAAATACCCAAAGAAGTTATGGAAGTTATAGAAATATGAAATTATGGGGCAATGCCATTTTTTAACTGAATAACTTTGCAAATACTCTGCAATTGTCTTCTTGACATCATGAGTATAGACTATTCTGATAATTATTTTTGTAACTTTGAGAGGAATTTTTTAAAATGATGTTTATGTCTTGAACTACGCTAAAAATTGTTTTTCCACTTTGTCTTTGTGGTTTTCCCTTATCCTTCACATAAGTGTATTGAGTAAATATTTAGTCTATTGTTCTTGAAGTCTACTCTGAAAAGTATGTGAGGCATTCCCAATTTTTTCTTATTTATTTGTTGCATTCTAGCCAGGAGTTTGTTTAAATTATAGTTCAGAACTTTGGATCATACCAGATGTTGAGTAATATGCCACTAAGATATAAGTGCAAATGGTTTTACTCTTGATTCCTTTGTACAAGTGAACGACAACTTGGAATTCTAAACAGATTAAAAATAGATGTTGCTGTTCATTTGGGTTCTCTTAGGAAGGCTGTTTTTGACAAATTCCGCTGCTTATTAGACAAAGTGCAAAAGCATTACATCTGGAGTTCATAAGCCATTGTTTTATGGAATTGATTCATCATACAATCCCTTCTACTCTTGAAATAAACCCAGGAGAATTTGTTAAGATGCTATATGCACACTAGCACACATTCTCCCATCCACATGAACACCCACAAACTCCTCTATGCATACATGCTCTCTTTAGAGATGTGTGCCCTCACAAAACATCTTATAAAGTGGAATTGCAACATGCTTTTCAAATTGGCAGACATTGTTTTAACATTATCTTTTAATAGATTTCTGGATCTAGCTGCAGGAATTATTCTTATTCCTTAAAACCAATAATCCCTTATTTCCTTAATTTAAAACACTTCTGTGGTACATTTTCTTTTAGTTGAAAAAATAAAGCTGAAATTATTTTTGAAACCCACCATCCCCAGATACTTCCCAATTTATTTTCCTTCCTCAAATATTGAAGCAATGCTATGTCTTTCACATGTTTAAGGCTATCATAATCCAAATTGTTCATTCTGTGAGAATAAAATTTAAGGAAACATTCAGCAAGTGACTATACGTGTAAGAGATGGATTTTTTGAGGATTTTAGATATTTGAGAGGAGCCACTCATAGATTCTGCTTTCAAAATTTCTTAGGATGCCATCTTAAAAGATGACTGAAATTCAGATCAGTGAAGTGCTTTGGTGTCTTGTTTTTTTCTTTTGCAGATTGTAATCCACATGTTCAGAAGGCCTCTCCCTAGAGTGTAATTTAACTTAATTGACAGTCATTGTTCCTTGAAAACTTTGAATTAAATTAACATAAGCATGAATGAAATAGGTCAAATAACCACATACAGTCTTTATTATTATTTTTTTCCTTTAGGATTAGTGACAATATTATGTATTAAATTGACATTTGGCTATTAGATCCTCATTGAATCGTTCCAAATTTGATTAAAACTGGATATCTTGGTGTACAGTAATTTAGCTTCATGAGAAACTGTTAGGTTTTCCATTTAATTCTTGGGTTTATTGAAGAACAGGGTATTTTATGTGTGTAGTGATGAATTTTGTTCTTTCTCTTTTTCACACTAAGATCAAATACAGACTGCAAAACTGACTGAGCGTGAAATTGTTTCTAGAAATTGTGGAGCTAGTTTAGATGGCAAGAATCAGATGAACAGTTGTTAGTAAAAATGTGTGTACGGAAAGGATGATGGTAATGGATAGGGAAGTTTAAAAGTAGAGAAATATTAGCATAAAGCAAAAATATTCAAGTGGCAAACATTTCAGTAGAGCATTTACATGCCAGCATCCTTAAAAGCATATAAGTTTTTGGAAAACATTTTTTTTTTTTATTTTTCTGTCTTGTTTTTCACAGGAAGAAGACTGGTATGGGTTTTGGGTCTTCCAGTAACTGCCACTGCAAAAGCAATTAGACTTCATTATGGCTGTGCTTATGCAATACTAATTAACATGCCTGATGTTCTGTTTTCCTTATTTGACCATGTGACAGCCCACAGGTCTGACACCCTCTGTGAACCAACAGCTGAGGAAATTTCAATGTGGCAGATTTTTTACAAAATACACCCCCAAAAAAATGTAATCACACTTTTCCTGAACAACTGCATTAACAGAATGTGTTACAGCAGATCTACAATTAGTAGATTGCATACATTTGTACTGGAGAAAAAAATAAAGGAGACTAGAGATGATTTAAGCCAATGCATGCAAATTATTATACCTTGTGTCCAGAATTGAAAAGTGCAATAACACTGTATTATATTATCACAGAGAATATCATTTTACCAGTAAAATCAGATCTAGCAAAAGTATCACTAAAGATTAGAAGCAAAGTTGTCAATATATTTATAGCACCATTATGGACCTCTATGATGTCCAGCTGATTTATTGAATCTATACGTGTGATGAATTTAAGAGTCTAGACATAGGCAAATTCTGTTTTAGTTTGTTTGTTTCTGTTGTTGTTGTGGGACTGGGGATAGTCTTGTTAACAAAATTAGATACCGTATAGTTACTGACTACATAGATTGTAAAGTCTAGTTTGGAGTTTGGGACAGAGACTGTAGCCCCAACCAATAAATATAAAATTAACACTGCAATACGAAGGAAGGTGCTTGATGCTGTAAAATTGTAAATAGAGGTATTTGACCAGATTGTGAATTGTAGTTTTTCTTAGGAAGTGAAAATTTGTAGAGACCTGAAGTCAAATTGGAGGTTAAGCAGATGAGCTGAGGAAATTAGAACACTGGGTCACACACTTTGCTGCACATCATAAGCACTTGAGGATTTTTTTTTTTTTAATTACTGATGGCTGGCTCCCATCTCTAGAAAATCTAATTTGATTGTTCAGAGTAGGACATGGGTATTGAGAGCTTTAGAATGCTCCCAGGTGATTTTAATGCTCAGCAAAGCTTGAGAACCATGGGAGAGACATTCTAGGCAGATGGAGAAGGCCAGTGGTAAGATGAAGCTCAGCAGAACCTTAATAAAGCTGAAAGTTCGGGTACTGCTGAGAGCGGGGAGCTGGGGAGTCATGTGCGACAGGAGACTGGAGAGCTGGGAAAGAAGAAGCGGTCTATGCCGGGCTTTGTAGGCCATGTTACTGATTTAGGTTTTTGCTGAATGGTGATGGGCAGCCGTTCACGTCTTTCCCTAGAAATGTCCCCAACGTACACATTTTTCTCCCAGAAAAGCATGAAGCATGAACAGGATCGACTGCTCTTTTTTTTTTTTTTTTTTTGCATATTTTGACCTGTCTGTACCTTTAAATGAACAGGAATAATTTTTGAGATCAAGGGACATGACAGAAGCTGAAAGCTTTTCTTTTTTTCCAGGCTTAAGTTACCACAAAACTGGAAAATGTATAAAACTATCAAAATGGTTCTTAAACAATCATTAGGTAAACCTCCCACCCTCCTGGTCTCCCAGCCACCAAAGGCAGATCTGAGCTGACTATACTGCAGTGAGTTTTTGAATATATATATATATATATTATATTATAGTATATTATATATATTTTATATATATATAAATTTAATTTTTAGAGCAGTTTTAGTTTCACAGTAAAATTAAGAGGAAGGTACAGAGGTTTTCCATACACCCCCTGTCCCCCACACATGCATAGCTGCCCCATAATCAGCATCCTCCACCAGAGAGGTACCTTTGTTACAATTGATGAATCTACACTGACAATCATTGTCATTCAGAATCCACAGTTTACATTACGATTTACTCTTGTTGTACATTCTGTGTGTTTGGACAAATGTATAATGACATGTACCCATCGTTACAGTATCTTACAGAGTGTTTTCACTGCCCTAAAAATTGTCTGTGCTCCACTTGTTTATCTCCACTACCGACCACTGATCCTTTTACCATCTTCCTAGTTTTGCCTTTTCCAGAAAGTCATATAAGTGGAATCATACAATATGTAACCTTTCAGATTGGCTTCTTTCACTTAGTAGCAGGCAGTTAAGCTAATTCCATGACTTTTCATGGTCTGGTAGCTCATTTCTTTTTTGACGCTGAATGATACTCCATTATCTAGATGTACCACACTTCCTTTATCCATTCATGTACTGAGGAAGATCTTGGTTGCTTCCAAGTTTGGGCAGTTATGAATAAAACTGCTATAAACATCTGTGTGCAGGTTTTTATTTGGATGTAAATTTTCAACTCCTTTGGGTAAGTACCAAGGAGCTTGATTGCTGGTGGGAAATTCTTACTAATACTGATGTCCAGGCTTAAATCAGTCAATTTAGGTGTGATAGGTAGGCATAATTTTTGAGGTCCCACAGGCGATTCCTATGTTTAACCAGAGTTGATAACCACTGATCTACTGGATAAATCTCTTCAAATTTAATGGAACTTTGGACATACTGATCTTCAGGCTGAACTGGAATCGCCGGTGTTTTGGAACCGAGGGGACGTTAAAATGAGATATTTGTCTAAGTATACTCTTCACAGAATAGAGATAAGTTCTTTCAAGGCAGATCCAATGAAAGGAAACAGCTTCCAGAATGCTTGGTGATAGGATGACAGAATCCCTGCCTCCTCTGGAAGTTTGCCATAGACGGTATCACATCTACCATACTGCAATTTCAAGTCTGTCATCCAGGATCTAATGTTAAACGTTTGTACCTCCATTTCTTGGTTCTGATTATTTTCCCACATTTATGTCAAGCCCACCCAATTTTATCAAAGCCTCTGATTTTCTAGACTTCCGTTAACACTCAGAGTCTATACATCAAGAGAAGACAAAGAAATCGGCAAACAAAAGAAGTAAAGGAAGTTTGTACGGAATAGAAAGGGAAGGAAAAAGACCTTGAATGTGGGTAGAAAGGAGAAAAACAGACCATGGGATAGAAGGCACATTGACATGAAGAGGCATAGTTATGAAGGTCAGAGAGCCAGAAGAGTCACTGGACACATGCCAAGAAGGTGGAGAAACCAGGCAGCAGATGCAGGAGCTTGTCAGGGGGCAGCTACCCAAGGAGGCAGGGCATTAAGCTTGCGCGGGCTGTTCAGCAAAGCCTAGCCTCCTCAAGCAAATAACAAATGGCATTAGAACCCTCAGAGGATTCAGTGATAGGGAAATGGACCCTTTTGGGTGAAGAATTCCAGGGAAATTCTGAAGGCTGTGACACAGATGTAGGGAAATTCTCAGCATGAATTGAGCAATATTGAAACAAAGTTTGAAAGGTAGAGATCAGAATGAGTGTTAGAACCATACCAGCCAGCACCAGGGGAAACAGAGGATCATTTAATAATAATCCCTAGGAACTCAAGCATGTAAAATGATTTTCTAAAGGTCAAAGTTGGTAGATTATACCTTTCACCTCCAATAAATTTCAGAGCTGGAAAGGAACTCCTGAATCATCCAGCCCAAACCCCTCATCTAACAAATGAGAAAATGAAGGCTATAAGTGATTTGCCAAGCTAAGGAATTTTGGAGAGGTAGGCCTAAGAATCCAGACTGCTTCGCTCACAGGCCCTTTGCCTTCTAACTGCTGCCCTCAGATCAGGGCAACATAGAAGGAGACTGAATTGCTGTGGGAAAGGTTTACATCAGTCATGGAAAATGGTAATGAAGATTATTTTACCCTGTGCAAGTATAATGTTTGAAGTAGGTGGATCCTAACAGTCACAGCTGACTAAATAGCGAGTTACCATCAGCAAAGCAGTGAACAGAATAGCTTGGCGGGGTTCAGGAGAGTTGAGTTCAATTTTTTTTTTCTGTTATGGATAAAGTCATCATTCTTTCATACATGTGCTCATCTGTGCCTCCTATACACATGCAGTGTGCTTGGCACTGTAGATTAGATAATGTAAGAGACTATGCCCTTAAAGTGCTACAGTTAGTGTGGAAGATTAGATATATATGTACATAATTACAGTAAAACACTGATTATAAAGAACTGTGCTCTAATGTCTAGTTCAGTGATACTAGATTAACAGCCAGGGAATCTGAGAAGGTGGAAGTGTTGAACTATGGAGCCAAGGAACTTTCATGGAAAAAAAGAAAAAGAATTTGAACTAAATACTGAATGCTAAGTAGGATGTGTATGGCAGAGAATAGGGAGAAAGCATTTTAGAAGAGGGAAAAAAGAGGCACGCATGAATAAAAGTAATGCTCTTTCGCTGAACGTGAAACATTATTGAAAATAAGGTTGGGAAAGTGAGTTGGAATTAGATCCAGGCAAACCTAAAATATTGGACTAAGTATGTTTATATTGCCATTGAAATCAAGGAAAGGAGGCACTGAAATAGATGGAGATGGCAGGGTTAGTATCGGGATGTGTTTTAGGAAAAGCAACTTAGGAGAGAGTCGAGGGTAATTTGGAGAGAGCGAATAAAGAGCAAAAGTCTGGAAAAGTGTTAGGGCATGATTGCAAAATTAGTTCAGGCTGATAGAAAGTGGAACTTAGAAAGGCAGCTGTACAAATGGAGATTATGACATAGAAGGCATTGCAGATGAATAGCAGGCAAGGTCTGCCAACTAGATGGAAGTAAAAAAAGGAAGATGGAGACTCCAACTTACTTCAAAGATTCTGAGTCTGGGTGACACCAAAGAAGGCAGATTCATGAAATAAATATGGAATGCGAATATTTCTATAACACTCATCATATTCTCGTACTGTAAAAAAATTCCTCATTCTTTCTTTTCGTAAACATATAAATCTGCCATCCATGTTATATATTCTGTATACACAACATGGACACCAATGCATATGCTGTATCTTTATTCACTTTTGCAGATTAGCGTAGATTCAGAGCCAAAGAGAAATTGACACAGAATTAAATATACTATGCAGTGGTGAAATCACTTTTATTATTGCTTTTGTTCAAGCTATTGACACTGCCTAGAGTTTTATCATTTGCAAAGCTGCCTTATATATTCCAAAATATATTCTTAAAAAAAGTTACTTAGTGAGTTAATTTAGTCTATAGAGCAGCCACTCAGGATTGAAGATAATCTATAGTAGTTTACAATTCAAGCTCTAACTAGATATTTAGGCAGGGACCCAAAGAGATGGTTATTCCTTCTAATTCAATTTAGTACAATGTAGGGAGCATGAATGTAGGAGCCCAACCCATCTGTTCTTTTTTTTTTCTTCTAATTTTATAAAGAGGTTATTTCTACATCAGTCTTTGGAATTTTTAGTTCTGTCTTTGCTGCGCTACAAAAAATACTGATGTCAAAAGGCTGAAAGAAAACAAATTGTTTTTAAGAGGAAGAAGAAATTGTGGTACATTAAACCTAGTCATTTTCCTATTTAGGTGGTAGTCCTTACTTTTTAAATAAACCACACGTGATCTTTTACTTCCTCTCTCTCTGCTTCAGTCATTTTCATTAAAACCTCGACATTTTACATAATGAGTATTTCCAGAATTTCTTTATAAGAGAGTTTTAGGGACTACAATCTAGCTGAAATAGAGAGGTTGGGGGACTTGTCTTAAACCTACATCGGAACAATAGATGCATTTAAAAATTTAGATATGTTACTGATTTAAAATGATAACAAAGTTCTCTAAAGATGCATTTATTAATACTTTCCATAATACTTTTAAAGACCCCAATTTCCCAGTGAATTTTATTATTATTACTATCATTATTGTCAGGATAGTTATTAACAGTGATTGGGAGAGGTGCAAAGCAAATTCCCACCATTGCTGATAATGTAATCAATTGCATTAGCAAAGTGCAGTTTATAAATGATTCTCAGCAGTGGCTCCTAGTTATTTCTGTGTAACCTCCATTCACTCTTCCGTGTTTGTATGTGCATGCATTGCTCCAAAATGACAAAGTTATATAAATATATTTTATACAGAGATCCATGTATTTATTCACTTATCAATCCATCCACTCCGCAAATATTTGAGTTCCTATCATACATATAGTTGTAGATATCTAAATTCACATGTGAACAGAAACAAAAATAAGTTTTTTATACCATTCATTTGCAAAATAGGCATAGACAGTCAAGTGAAAAATTCCCTTTTCTAGCCCTTGTACCTAGTACAAGTACTCTTAATAATAGTTAAAATGAGACCTTCCTTTTAGTTTACAAGCCAGTCTTCAAATATTATAACTTCAGATATTACTAGAGACACAGTTGGTGGTTAAACACATGACAAACTAAACTGCCCAATTTTGTCACATAGTTGTGTGTCCTCAAGGAAGTTACTTGACCTCAGTCTTCTCATTTAGAAAATGAGTATAATAACAGTACCTACATCACAGGATGGTTGTAAAGATGGATTGAACTAATATATATATAAAGTAGATCAGTGCCTCATTCATAGTGATGGCTTAATTTAACTATGATCGTTCGGACTAAAGCTGTATTTCTCTTCACTAAGCCTACATAAGTATTAGGCTTAACTATCCCATCTTCCACAATCACTCCTAAATTATCGTGAGTCGTATTACCTAAGAAAGTAAAACCAATGAATGAATAATCACACCTTTTTTAAATATATATTTAACGTATATTCTTGGGCTAGAAATTCTTACAATTTATAGTGCCGTGGGCACCGAATCTAGGGGATAATGCCAGATTTCCAAATCTCTTCTCTACCGTGTGGCAGCTCACTGTATTAGTTTGAAAGATTTAAAATCAACTGTAATTTCAGGCACTTAATGGAAAATACACTAAATATTCTCTAAGTGATAAAAAGATAAAATAATGCATTAATACAGCTGAAATATATACTTGGAAGGAAGCCATAGCAGCTGGCTATGACCTTTTTAATTGAGAAAGTGACCCAGAAAATGGACAAGGAGATTTCATCATTTATTTCCCACTTCTAAACCAAAGTCTTAGATGCCTTTAAATCCCCACTGGATAAAGTTGGCTTTTGGTTGATTACGAAATACCAATTAAGCCAGGGAATACTGTATCTTTCCTGTTCAGATTTTTTTCATCAGCATCTAATAGAAAGCAGCACTTATATTTCTTTCCTTAAAATGAACAATAGCCTTTATTTTTAATCCCTCCATAGCTGCAATTCATGGGATTTACTATGCTACTATGCTACTATGAAGGTAGATCTTGCTAATTCCCTCAGAATACACATTTGATTCTGGGCTAACCCACAGTAGTACCTCCATGCCATGTTCCTTCTATATTTCTACAAAGTATGATAAATTAAATTGTGTGTACAGAGTACCATGTTGAATTGAAAATATTCCTAGAATATTTTTCATGTTTGAATATGGATTGCTCAGGGTGGATACTCAGTGCATGAGTTGTGTAATGAGTAACAAAGAACAAGATAAATGAAGCTCTTTGATCAACTGTGGAAGGCAAAAATTACCAATTCGTATGTTTGTTTTTATGATAAGGTAAAAAGATTGTTTTGTCATCATTTTTATTCCTATGGGAAATGTAAATATTCCATGTTTACAACAGAGTGAAAATGTATCCATTTACTCATGGAACTATTAGAAAGCATCTACTGTGTAGACTTATGAAATAATCTGCGTGTCTTGTCTTCACAGTGCTTACAATTGAGTAGGGAAGAAAGATATATAAGAAGACAAAATATAGAGGCAAGAGCTAAGGATAAGTCGAGGTTACCCTGGGGACACTGAAGCTGCCACTTTAAGATCATTAAATATTTTGAGAAGAATTAAATCTCAGTTTCACCTTTGTAAGGAGGTGTAGTGCTGGGCTCCCTTTACAAATGAAATGCGGAGTGATAGAAAATGGACTGATGTAGTTGGCTGTAATGGAATAGCTCTCCTTCTCAACATCAAGTAACATGTCTTATAGGTGTCCTTAAAGTTTAATCCTATAAATATTCTACTTCATTAAGCATAAGGACCAGACATGGACATATGCCACTAGTGTCCACTTTCCTTCAGAGATTTAGGGTGATGAGAAGATAAAGGGTCTGCTTACCAGATGGAGCTTGTCAGATTAGCAATTGGAGCAGAGTAAATATCGCTGTCATATTGTTTTTTGAAGCACAAAGAACCCCCTTTGTATAACGCATGTGCATATTTAATAGTTTAAAACAAAACAACTCAGCAGAAGGTTGGCTGGTGGTGTACCTCTAGCCGAGTGGCCATTGCCTGAAGGCACGTTTCTGCTTTCCTCATAATAGGGAACATTAGCAACCAGTGGCTTGAGAAATGCAGAGCCAGATAAGTCTCTTGGGGCCCAGTCGGCCACATGAAGTTAGAGCCGTTAGACACAGCAATGAGATTACTGCTCCAGAAAGGGTTTACCACATATATTACCACATAGACCTTGCAGGGCTGCCAGCTCACTCGACTTACAAATGTCAAACATGATTTAAAAGGTTATTATGCTATCACGAGGGAAGGAGTATGATTTTCCATCACTGAAATTTCTATTTCATTCTGTTACACATACTGCATCTCACAAAGTCCAGTATTGCTAAATAACCTGCTTTTATCCTTAATAAGTGTTTTATGGACCTTAAACTGGAAGAAGCATTTTCACTTTATTTGTATTAGGAAATTTTATCTTTTTCTGGTCAAACAGCAGTGTGGTAAATTTGGTATGTGCATCTATGTATTGTGCTTAGAAGATTGTTCTTACGAGGGGAGTAAATGTATTTGTAATATGTCAGTTGGGGAGAGGATACCTAAGTAAGCTGTAGTTTTTGGCAAATGCGTTTATAAGCCTGCAGTATTTCGCACTAAAATGATCAGATGAAGTTTTCTATATTGCATTATTTATTTGTCTTTGGGTTTTGTTACAACTGGTCTTTAAATAGTCTGCTTTCCCAGTTCTTTCACCCCTTGGGGAATATTTATTTGCTCGTAAGGACTCTACCAGTCGTCCTCCATCATGAGTTAATTTGAGCACAGTTATATTTGAAAAGTTGCTTAATAAAAGTAGATGGCTGTTTTACTTTGATTTTAAGGACATTTTGACCCACGGCTTGCAACATTTGAAAAATAAATAATCTTTGAGTATAGCTGTTAAAATATGCAATAAACATCAGATAGTCGATGTGAAATTTTTAAACACTGCATTCATAAAAGAGGTTAGACAAGGGGTTTCAACTGCCATTGTGGAAGCATTCTTTACTAGATTTCCTAGCAAATCATTGTGATTGCCTTTTCTGAGTGTTAGACTATAAGACTGAAGGTTGCCTACATATCCAAGTCCCAGAATGTGCCATGCACAGCAATATGTTAGCGCTGTAGGCTGACACATTTGGGGATGGTGTTCTCAGGTAGGATGTAAAAAGGGCAGAAGAGTACAGTCTATGGTATTGAGATATTGTCAGTTTTTCCCTTTATCTCCAAGTCTAAAATGTTAAATTGAAATCTGCAAATTCACTCATGTTCACATGGCATTATCAAAATTAAATTAAAGCCCATGGTAGAAAGCATTCTCAGCCTGAAGGATAACATCTTTGCTCCAAGTTCAGTATCTATTTTAAAATTATCATTTGTCATAAGTGCAAAAAAAGTCACAAAAGAAGAAAACTAAAACTACTTTGAATTTTAAAAAACTATTAGACTTCTATGTGAAAATAATATTAAAAAACTATTTTTTCAAAGTTTTCCAGAGTATGAAATTAGCTTTATAATATTTAAATGAGAGTGAACCGGAATATCAACCTAAGAATTTACGTGTGTTTGTGTGTACCTTTTATTCTTCTTCAGAAAAAAAAAAAACCTGAATATATTTATTTCAGGTAACTTCTTTATTGTTCTAAAAATATATTCATAAGACATGGGAGTATTTTAGGTTTAGGAAATAATGAGAACATCCTATTTCTCCTTTTCTTCCACATAGTAACAATAAAAGTAGAAGAATCATTTTAAATAGTAAATGAAAATAAATATATTTGTTTTAGTTTTGAAGTTTGCTCAAATAGTGAATTTACTACAATGATGTATGTATACAGTAACCAATACTATATTTATGTAAGTATCGGATTTTAAAAGAACCTTCTTTAAATACTTCAAAATATTATTGTATTCTAATTGTATAGAAACTCCCTTTCACAAATCTCTCATTTTTTTTTGAGAGCTCTATTAGTATGTATGGTATACAATTTGATTAATAAAATATAAGTACATGTTTACACCTTTTTGAAGTATTCAATTATTTGGGCAAAGCAAAGTATATGTATAACCTCAAAGTTATAAAGTGTGATCATTAATATGATGAAATATATCTCACATTAAATTATACAATACAATAAAAGTGTTTCTTCAATCTTAGCTTCTGTTAAAATAAACATATATTTAAAAAATGCAATGTGACTATTTTAAGAGGTAAGTTCACTAATAGACCAATAAACTATTTTCTGAAAGCTAAATTGAGTTTTGAAAATAAATGTTCTTTAAAAGAGATGGAGATATAAACCATATAACATAAAACTTGTTTTTGTCAGTCTGTATGTGGGGTAAATTTATCTTCCCATGGTTCTGTAATAACAAAATAATTAACTGACATCTCTTAGTTTAGTTCAAGAGTTAGAGGAATGTATTATCCTAGAAACTTTGTTTTCAAAGGTCATTAGAACATTTATTTAGAAACCTTAGCCTGAAAATCAAATGTCATGCTTATATTGTTTTGCTCCTATCAGGAACAAAGGCATTGTGTGTGAAGGACATTATCTCTGCATTTGACAATATAGAGTATCACTTTTCATTCTAGTTATCCTTGAAAAATGTTCAATAAATGCATCCTTGCCACCTTGGACCCTGCCTCAAAATGGATACCTTATCACCTTAAACATCTTATTTTACAAAACAGTCGCAGCTTTAAACATGCATAACATAGCTGTCTGGAAAATACAGTACATTGAGTGTTTCTGACAACTAAACTTCATTGGATGAGAAATCAAGTTACTCTTGCAGCCTTGTCTCAGCTTACAGATTTAGTTCATATATGTTTGGGTGGTATGAAAGTGATGATGGGGAGACACCAGGTTGGTATTTTTCTGTGTTCAAATAGAATTGTTCTGTTGGAACCAAGTAACCTGACACTAATATTATTTCTTAATATCAGAAAATTATAGATTAGGATATATTCTGTGGAATTTCAGTCAACTATTTGAAAACAGAGTTTATCATTTTGGCCAAGGGTTGCAAACTAAAAAGCATCAGGGGCCAAGTGAGTAAAATTAATGTGGGTGGACTGCAGTGAAATGGACAGTCAATGCCCTGAATAAAGACAGGCACATTTTCTTTAAACACTCGGTGTAAACCTTACCCAGGGCTCTCACTTCTGACAGCTTGACAAGGTTCTAATCACTCGACTAATTATGACTAATCAGGATTTTCAGTAAAGGGGGGGGGGAGTAGGGATGTTTTTGTCAAGTTTGAGAAACATATGAAATTTCTCTTGGGAACATGAGTTAAATTAAAAATATTAACTATAAGTAAGTTGGGTAGAAGAGATTTTAACTTGATTAAAGGAGAACATTTCGTTTTTTTTCTACTAAACTGCATTCATACAAAGAGTACATATTCGGGCTTCCCTGGTGGCGCAGTGGTTGAGAGTACACCTGCCGATGCAGGGGACACGGGTTCGTGCCCCGGTCCGGGAAGATCCCACATGCCGCGGAGAGGCTGGGCCCGTGAGCCATGGCCGCTGAACCTGCGTGTCCGGAGCCTGTGCTCCGCAACGGTAGAGGCCACAACAGTGAGAGGCCTGCGTACAGCAAAAAAACCCAAAAAAAATAGTACATATTCAATGTGTACAAAAGGAAACCTAAATGTAAGCATTAATTTGAAAATTTTCAGAAAATGTGGTATTCATTCTTTTCATGCTAGAAGTAACAAGTTTAAGCCAAATATTAAGTCATATTCTATGTAGGCAGGAAGATCTTATTTAAATTCCCTGGACTTTGGGGGATTTTGATTCACACTACCATTATCAGTTTTCTAGTGATATATGAATAAAATTGAATTAAAAGATAAACACCAGGACATAGTTAGATGTTCATGGGAGAACATCTAGTGGAAGAAAGAACCTCTAAGTAGCCTAGGACTCTAAAAGTTGTGCCAGTGACTTTGGACACATCATAAGAGACTGGAATGAAGAGGACCTGGAAAGAGAAACAGAGATATCTGGATGCAAGATACTAGATGTAGATACTAGAGTATCCGCTGAAGAATTTAAATAGGGCTATTTCTGACCATTCTTGTGTTATCATAACTTTATGGAGCTAGGACAGACTAGTAAAGATGATCGGTGCCTGTCAACTTCAATGAAATGGATGTGACCAAGAAATTCTGTAATTTCAGTAATATTTAAAATTCCTATATCTGTATACAAAGGCATTATTTCATCCACCCTCTTCAAAATGTGTAGGTAATTTGGGAATACTGCATTTTTCTCAGATTAAGAAACTCAGTACCTAGAGAAGTTAAAACAGCTGACCACATGGTCATGCGTACAGTAAATAGCTGATTTGGGATTAGATCCAAGGTGTTTAATATTATTTCCACCATAAATCAGGAGGATAAATGAATACTGGGTCCTAATTCTGACTCTACTAAAGCGGCCCATAGGCATATATTTCTAAACTTGCCTGGTATTATTGTCTGCAATAGTAGCTCTTAACCTTGACAGCACATTAGAATTACCTGGGGACCTTAATTAAAAATACCAATTGCTTCTCCCCATCTAAGACCTCCCCACCCAAGACCAATTCAATCAGGATCTCTGTGGTTGGGATCAAGTCATCAGTTTGGGGAGGTTTTTAAATCCCAATTAATTCCTGTTTATAGCCAGGATTGAGAAACATTGGTTTAATATCTAAAAAACCAAAATTTATTTTCCTTCTATTTTATTTTCGTATGCATTCTAATGTATATTGGTAGCTATTAACCCATATGTTATGTACTCACAACATATAAATACATACATACATCCTTCACAGAAATACAGTTTCTGTGCTTAATTATTCTTCCCAAATACAAATTTAGGGGATTCCGGAGAAATGCAAAATATGAAGCCAATTAGAAGGAAAAGTGGGAAAGATGCTTCTTTTGCGGGGCAGCGGGGTGGGGGGGAGAGGAGAGGGGGTTCTTTTTTCTAAAAATTTTGTTAAAGTATAGTTGACTTACAATGTTGTATTTAATTTCTGCTGTACAGCAAAGTGACTCACTTATAGATATATAGATGTAGATATACTTTTTCATATTCTTTTCCATTATGGTTTATCACAGGATATTGAATACAATTTCCTGTGCCATACAGTAGGACCTTGTTGTTTATCCATCCTATATATAATAGTTTGCATCTGCTAATCCCAAACTCCCATCCTTCCCTCCCCCATCCCCCTCCCTCTTGACAACCACAAGTCTGTTCTCTATATCTGTGAGTCTGTTTTTGTTTCATAGATATGTTCATTTGTGTTGTATTTTAGATTCCACATATAAATGATATCATATGGGATTTGGCTTTCTCTTTCTGACTTAACTTCACATAGTATGATAATCTCTAGGTCTATCCATGTTTCTGCAAATGGCATTATCATGGTATGTGTGTATATATATAAATATACACATCTTCTTTATGCATTCATGTGTCAATGGACATTTAAGTTTTGTCAATGGACATTTAAGTTGTCTCCATATCTTGGCTATTGTAAATAGCGCTGCTATGAATATAGGGGTGCGTGTATCTTTTTGAATTATAATTTTGTCTGGGTATATGCCCAGGAGTAGGATTGCTGGACTATATGGCAACTCTGTTTTTAGAGTTTTGAAGAACCTCCATACTGTTTTCCATAGTGACTGCACCAGTTTACATTCCCATCAACAGTGTAGGAGGGTTCTGTTTTCTCCACACCCTCTCCTGCATTTATTATTTGTAGACTATTTAATGATGGCCATTCTGATGGGTGTGAGGTGGTACCTCACTGTAGTTTTGATTTGCATTTCTCTAATAATTAGCGATGATGAGCGTCTTTTCATGTGCCTATTGTCTATCTGTATGTCTTCTTTGGAGAAATGTCTATTTAGGTCTGCTGCTCTTTTTTTTTTTTTTTTTTTTTTTTCGGTATGCAGGCCTCTCACTGTTGTGGCCTCTCCCGTTGCGGAGCACAGGCTCCGGACGCTCAGCGGCCATGGCTCACGGGCCCAGCCGCTCCGCGGCATGTGGGATCCTCCCGGACCGGGACATGAACCCATGTCCCCTGCATCAGCAGGCGGACTCTCAACCACTGTGCCACCAGGAAGCCCTTCTGCTCATTTTTTGATTGGGTTATTTGGGTTTTTGTTATTGAATTGTAGGAGCTGTTTGTATATTTTGGAAATCAAGCCCTTGTCAGTTGCATCATTTGCAAATATTTTTTCCCATTCTGTGGGTTGTCTTTTCATTTTGTTTATGGTTTCCTTTGCTATGCAAAAGCTTATAAGTTTGACTAGATTCCATTTGTTTATTTTTGCTTTTATTTCTATTGCCTTGGGATACTGACCTAAGTAAACATTGGTATGATTTATGTCAGAGAATGTTTTGCCTATATTCTCTTCTAGGAGTTTTATGATGTCTTGTCTTATATTTAAGTCTTTAAGATATTTTGAGTTTATTTTTGTGTATGGTGTGAGGGTATATTCTAGCTTCATTGTTTTACATGTGGCTGTCCAATGGGAAAGGTGCTTCTTTTGTGTGTGTGTTTGCATTTTGTTTGTTTGTTTGTTTTGCTAGATTCTGGTGTTTGAATCTAGAGGGAGTGAAAAAGCTTCTGTTGATTGTCTACAGTGTGCTTAGTGCTTCATACTTACAGAGAGATTCCTTCTTCCACACTGCCCTGGAAGAAGCCACTGGATAATGATGTAAGGCTCATAATTAGAATTGCCAGATTTAACAAAATAAAGATATTTGTACTGAATTTGATCATCTGGCAACCCTATTCCTAAGAGCTTGGTTCTCAAGTTAATCTCTGAACCAGTGTTTTTAGCTTCCTATCCAGATGAGTAAAGGCAACTGCCCTGCCTGCAAAAGACAAAATGTCATCCGTCCCATCTCTAGAGATAGTAACCTAGCTGCAACCTCAGGAAGAATCAACCCCAGGAAGAATCAAACATTTATATAAGCAAGAACCACATTTGTGTATGCAGTTCTGTGGAAGGGCCCACAGGGAGATGACTGTGATATTTAAAGCAGTGATACTTGAAAAACAGCAAGAGTAAGGCCTCGATGTCAGTGTTAGAAGTGATTTCCTTCATTCCTTAATATAAATTCTTCCTCTAGACAATTCATAGTAAATCAAAGTGGGGAAGTGGTATCAGACCTTAGCTCTTCCTTCCATTAAAAAAGTTTAAAGACTTCAAGTTCAATTTCTATGTACTATCTAGGATGGACATCCAGAGATTCTTTATTCAGAGTAAGATGGCTTCTCCTATGATTCCAGTGACTGAGAGAAGAAATTTGCCCCTTATTTTAAATTTCTTTCAGTGGATCACATATCAAATTTTAAGTACACATAAACTCAAATCTAGAACACATTTATGGAAAAAATTAACTGTCTTTTTTAGGAATCTAAATATAAACATATAATAAAATTGAGTCCCTATTTATAGCCTGAAAAGAAGTTTTAGATTGAAAAGAAGTTATAGATTAAGTTATATTCTCTACATCTCTAAACAGAGAGTTGCAGGTGGTTGAAAACCTATGAGAAATTAAAGTGAGAAAGATATTTTTGGAGACCCTTTTAGGAGAAATGAATTTCTTTTTTGCATCCTAAGAACGCCAAAGCAGACAAGAAAGCAAGACAATGCCTCCAATTCTGTTTGGAGCATAAAATCTCCGCAATTGAGGATATATGCGTAGAAAAGATTTTGTCTCTGTCTACTCATTTGTTGTTCAGTTCAAATCTGGTTCTAAAAAGAAAAAGAAAAACATATTAACTTCCAGAGAGAGCAACTCTATCTTTCAGAAAAACTGTGAATTTCTTTCCACTTGAGATGTCTTAAAATTAAATGGTGTTGCAAAAACTTATATAATCTTGTTTCACTTAAGACTCAAGGTCTGTTATCAGAACAATTACTTATTCAGTATCCTGATAGATAAAAAAAATAATTTAGAACAGCATTTTATTCTATGACCATGATTTACCAGTTCAATGTCTTACCATTTAAATATACAATTCAGTGTGCATAGTAGTGATGAGCTTTAAATGAAAAAAAAAAAAAAACAAAAAACACCATAATGGATTAAGTCTGATATAGCCTTTTTGTCATGAGTAAAGAGGCTAATGTAATATAAGCACTCATGAGTAATCAGATGTCTTCTGATGAGTAAATTGAAATGTCATAGCAGAAGTAATCCACCACACATTTTATTATGAATTTCTGTGGGTAGGTTTAAATTCATTTTCTGACTCATTTAATTTATTAAGTCAAAGCAAAATCTAGATGCATGAAAAAAGCGATTTTGGTAATAAGAGTTTTACCTCAGTGTATGTATTGGTTTCTAATTTTTTCTTTTCCTCATCAGCTGACTGGACTGTGATTTGTGCAACCATTCTTTGCAGCTTTGTTTCTGGCTTTTGCCAAAGACGCCACAATTACATACAACAAGCACTTCCAATAATATTGTAGGATTCTATGTACACTAGAAATAACCTAGTGTTTTCAATAGCTCTGATCAAATTTATCTTTGACATGATTTCTCAGTTTCCATAGATGAGCCATATTTTTGCACAACTGGATTTTACAAGACACAGTCAATTAGGGATATATGAGTCTATTTAATTGACTTCTACTGTTTTCCTCTTATCATCTTTGGTAAGAATGTAACTGCTGAAAATATTTTGAAGCCACTGGGTCAATGATTAAAAACAAAAAGGAGTTAGTATGTAATAAAAGTCCTCATACAGCATACATCATGGCCAACATTATCCCCCATAGAACACTGGAATTCAACTGAATTCACTTCAATAAAACAAAGCTACCTCTTTTGTTGTTGTTGTTGCATTGTTTTTTTTTAAATTAATTAATTAACTTTTAGTTGATGTATAATATTGTATAAATTACATGTGTACAATATAGTGAATCACAATTTTAAAGATTATACTCCATCTATAGTTATTATAAAATATTTGCTATATTCCCTGTGTTGTATAATATATCCTTGTAGCTTATTTTATACCTAATAGTTTATACCTCTTAATCCTCTACCCCCATATTGTCCCTCCCCCTTCCCTCTCCCCACTGGTAACCACTAGTTCTCTTTATCTGTCAGTGCTATTATACAGTATTTGTCTTTCTCTGTCTGACTTATTTCACTTAGCGTAATGCCCTCCAAATCCATCCATATTGCTGCAAATGACAGGATTTCATTCTTTTTTATGGCTGAGTAGTATTCCATTGTATATATATACCATATCTTCTTTATCCAGTCATCTGTTAATGGACATTTAAGTTGCTTCCATTTCTTGACAATTGTAAATAATGCTGCTATGAACATTGGGATGCATGTATCTTTTCAAATTAGTGTTTTAATTTATTTTTTCTTGGATATATACCCAGGAGTGGAATTGCTGGGTCATATGGTAGTTCTATTTTTAGTTTTCTGAGAAACCTCCATACTGTTTTCCACAGTGGCTGCATCAATTTACATTCCCACCAACAGTGTATGAGTGTTTCCTTTTCTCCACATCCTCTCCAGCATTTGTTATTTGTGTTCTTTTTGATGATAGCCATTCTGACAGGTGTGAGGTGATATCTCATTGTGGTTTTTATTTTTATTTCCCTGATGGTTAGTGATGTTGAGCATCTTTTCATGTGCCGGTTGGCCATCTGCATTTCCTCTTTGGAAAAATGCGTGTTGAGTTCTTCTGCTCATTTTTTAATCAGGGTGTTTGGTTTTTTTGATGTTGAGTTGTATGAGCTGTTTATATATGTTGGATATTAACCCCTCTCAGTCATATCATTTGTGAATATTTTCTCCCATTCAGTCGGTTGTCTTTTCGTTTTGTCAGTGGATTTCTTTGCAGTGCAAAAGCTTTTAAGTTTTATTAGGTCCTATTGGTTTATTTTTGCTTTTATTTCCTTTGTTTTAGGAGATGTATCCAAAAGAGTCAGAGTGTTTGTCAGAGTGTTCTGCCTATGTTTTCCTATAGGAGATTTATGGTATCCAGTCTTACATTTAGGTCTTTAATCCATTTTGTGTTTGTTTTGTATGTGGTGTTAGAGAATATTCCTAGTTTCATCCTTTTACATGTAGCTGTCCAGTTTTCCCAGCACCATTTATTGAAGAGACTGTCTTTTCTCCATTGTATATTCTTGCCTCCTTTGTCATAGATTAATTGACCATAAGTGGGTTTAACCACTTCTTAACTTCTAAAGGTTCTTGCTCTATATTAGATAGTATGATATGGTTTAGTATAGATCCCTAATTCTTTTCACAATTAATTGTTCTCTGTTTCAAGCAACTATCTCACTTTCTCATCCTCGTCTCTCAAAACAAATGCTTCGGAAAACTTTTATACTTCTTAACATTCTTACCTGCCTTTAGCAGCAGTTATTCATGTATATAAAATCCCGTTGAATTCCAGCTATTTTTCAGGTTATTTCTGAAACGTTTGACACTATATAAATAAAAGCAGGTACAGAAATGTTTTATTTATTTTTGTTTTTACACGCCTAGGCTATTTTTAACTTTTTATTTTATTTTTTATTAAGGAATAATTGACATATAATATTATATTACTTTCATGTGTACAGAATAATGATTTGGTATTTGTATACACTGGGAAATGATCACCGTAATGAGACTGGTTAACATCGGTCACCATACCTAGTTACATTTTTTTTTCTTCTTTTCTTCTTGCAGTGAGGACTTTCAATATCTACTTTCTTAGCAATGTGCAAACATGCAATACTGTATTATTAACTAGTCACCATGCAGTATGTTATTATTTATTTCACAGCTGGAAGTTTGTACTCTTTGACCCCCTTCACCCGTTTTGCACCCTCTCAATACCTAGGCTATTTTTAAAACAACTTGTTAGTGGCTTCAGGTATGTTTTGATCTCTATCATTTATCATATCATTCATGCATTATTTGCAAATGATGACCTTCATCTGTATTATCTAGAAGCCTTTTATGAAGCCAGATTTATGAATGCCCTTAGAGAAATAGAAAAACTCACATTCCTGTATGAGAAAACAAATGAGTTCTTTTCGTCTTACCTTTCAGTTCACACATAAACCATGAGGGAAGTAGTAAGATAGTAAAATATAAACCCATGTCTCTTTTAAGATTTTTGAGTGAGTGTCTAGACAAGTCTGATAGTTCATCGTTTTTGTTCCCCAGCCATAAAGTATAAGACAGATTCCTCTCACAAGCTAAAGAGTTTAACGACTATATGTTTTCTTATGTTAAACCTTAAATGTCTTAAATGAAAAGCACACAAAGTTTGTATTATTAGTGTGTGAAAATGTCTAACTTGACCCAAAAGAGGAAACAGTCCTTACTCCATCATTAGAGTGAAATAGAAAACTGCACTTCAGAATTCACTGTGTCAGTTACTCATGGAAATGACTGCACACACATTTTTAAAATTCAGAAATCTTAATTATCACCAAATCTATAAATCTACAACTTTTATTCTTCTTGCCTGATGGCTTTTAGAGTCATGCTTAATTTCACAGCTGACAGTACAAAGCTTATCTTCATTTTTTAAAATATCTAATTGGAACTTAGCAGCTGTTTTCAATAAAAGGAAAGGCCTCATATGAATGTGGTGTAGCCTGCTCCACCCTCCGTCAAGGAAAAGATCTAAAGAATAAGATAACGCATGCCTACATTCAACACTTTGGGCACCAAATCTTATTATGTTAGTTGGGATGCGTTAGAAATTCTGTGGTAACAAAAGTTCAAAATTTTCAAGTTTTAAAAGCAAAACAAAATTTATCACTCTTTATATGCCTATTACAGGTTGGCTGGGGCCTTGCTCTGGTATAGGCATTACCTTTCTTTTATCAGCCAGGGTGAAGGAATATTGAACTCTGGTGACAGTGGCAGAAGGAAAGGACAGTTCCAGAGATTGTTGCATCAGGATAAATATTTCATCCTATAGTAACACATGCCATATTCTCTCACAATTCATAGGCTTCAGGAAGTCACATGGCCATATAAACCCACAAAGAAGTCAGAAGACAACCTAGTCATGTGTCTGGAAGGAGGGGACAGCCAGAAACATTTGGCCAACAGTGATAGTGATTATACAGATAGTAACTACAAATCTCCAATCTCAGGATAGCCCCATTGCTACCAACCTTATTTAGTCTGGATGCTGATTAACTACATATTTGATGTCTTGACTTTTTCAAAACTGCATCTTGCATTAGCTTCTTCTTCTTTCAGTAGAGTTATTTTCCATGTATTATTTATGGGTTTTTTTGTCTTAGGTCAAAACAAACATTAGTGAATATGTTATTAGTAACTAAACCCTTAGTGATTATGATATTGATTCAACAGGATTAAATTCTATACATGAAATTCTGCTATCAAAGAGCTCAAGGATATTTCTGACCATTTTACAAGTATTAGCGTAGACTGTGTATCATAGAGTCCTATCATCAGAGGGCTGATAGGGAATTGTTAAAATATATCATTTATTCCTTATATTTCGGCAAGATTGTACACAAAGCATTTATATCAGGCCACTTAGGGTGGGAAGGAAGACAGAGAAATTGTTGTCTTGAAGTTGTTTTATTCAGTTCATTGGAGAGCAAGGCTATCACATAACCTGCTATAGGGCATGTACCTGCAGGCTGTTTTATTAAAATTAAGCTCATCGTTTGGTCTTTTGGCTAGACTTCAGTAACGTATTTACTCTTTTACAACAATTTGAAATCAAATTTCAAATTTTACATGTATCTGCTTAGCTAAATCATTACCATTATTTTGTAAGCTCATGGATATTTTGAGTAATAGTAATAATAAAGAGAATGTGGTACAAGGAGAAGAGTGCTGGACCACATTACTGTGACTTATGAAGTTTACTTAATGTCTCCAAAGCCTCAGTTTCCTCTTCTGTAAAATGGAGAAAACAAAATTGACCTTTTTCAAACTAATGATATGAACTTGGAACTACACCAGGGGCTTATTTGCAGAACAGTCTTAGCATAGCTACGTAAATAGAAGCTTCGTGTGACGGTATATAAAGGAGCCCACAATTTTAAATGGAAATTAAATTTCATTATTCAGGCCACACTGATCAAACTACTCTCACGTATTTGAGTTACAAGGTCTGAGGGTGAATGGCATTCTGTGATGAATTCCAACAAGTCTGGGCTTTATTTAATCGAATTTTACAGTGTTGGAACAAACAGTGAATGCTTGTGAAGCTGACTTGTTCTTTTCTTCTTATCTTTGGGATTCTTACTCTAATAAAGTCATAAAAGTTACGAACTAGAAGTGACTTTGAGGTTATATCCTTCAATCCCTTTGCTTACATTTAAGAAAACTGGGCTATTATCAGTTAGGGATTTTATTCAACTGGTAGTAAAAGAGTTCTAAAAGTTAATGTCATATGTAAATTTTCAATTTATGCACCTAAGGTGTTTGCAGATTTCTTGGTCTCCCTCTCATAATTGCCTACATGTTTTGCAAGAAAGTCTGCACAACGTCTTATTTATAGAATAATGAGAATGACAAAAGACTAGAGGCTAGTGAGTCTGTCCGCTTTTTAAGAAGTACCAGTGTGTTTTGCTTACAACTCTATGCCCAGCATTTTCTCACAGGGTCCCACATTGCGATAAGGCTGGGCAGTGTGGTTTTATCATTAATCACATTATGCCTCTCCTCCCCACCCCGAAACTAGGGTTCTATTAATTAAAAAAAAAAAAGGAGAATAAAGATATTGCATCAGGGAACTTCCCCGGTGGCACAGTGGTTAAGAATCCGCCTGCCAATGCAGGGGACGCGGGTTTGAGCCCTGGTCCGGGAAGGTCCCACATGCTGCAGAGCAGCTAAGCCCGTGCGCCACAACTACTGAACCTGTGCCCTAGAGCCTGTGAGCCACAACTACTGAGCCCATGTGCCACAACTACTGAAGCCCACACCCCTAGAGCCCGTGCTTCGCAACAAAGAGAAGCTACTACGATGAGAAGCCTGTGCACCGCAATGAAGAGTAGCTTCCCACTGGCCGCAACTAGAGAGAAAGCCTACGTGCAGCAACAAAGACCCAATGCAGACAAAAATAAATAAATAAATTTACAGGGAAAAAAAAAGATATTGCATCAGAAACTGGCGGTTTCTGCCATAGAGACCTGTTTTCCTATTATAGATAAAAGTGTTACAGCATTTGTCTTACTTATATTTGCTAGTATGTCTGGGCTGGAATCTCAGCAAACCAGAGTGATAATTAACAAGAGACAGTGTAAATTAAAATTATAGGTTCTAAAAGTGAAACTGACTTAGATTAAAACCAGGGCCACACCATTTGCACAAATTACTTAACATCTTTAAACCTCAGTTTTCCTGTAAGATGAGATGGCACCTCCTTTGCAGGTTCAAGTTCTAAATTAGGTGATACCTGTAAAGTACAATATCTAAAGACAGTGCCTAAAACATAATAATCACTCTGTAAGTAGTTGGTGCTGCCACCAACCGCCCAGTGTTCTTTTATACGTTTTATGATTGAGAAATTAAAGCTGATTTACATTTTATTGAAATCAACGTCAAGGTAGTAATGTTCATCAAATTATTGTACTTTAGGTCATCAGATTTGCTTTAGTGCCTTTGAGGTTCTTCTTTAAGATGACAGTGGTTATTATTCATCTTTTATAAATCTCTGTATTTTTCCATTTAAATCGTTGGATTCATCTTCTATAGATATGCCCAAGTCAATGATTTTGATTAGCCTGTGCTCTTTATCCAATATTATAATACCTAGAAAGTAATTATGTTTCTGTTTTTCATTTTAATCTGGTCTTATCACATTGACTATATGGGCTTTGGTCAAGTCCATTATGAGCTAATTGCTCACGTGCTGGATGTTCAGAAGTCTACCCTTCAAATCTAAAAAAAGGAAAAGATGAAGCCACAGAACTCTGATACATTTTATACATGCATTAGTCTAATTATGGGTAGAGAAATAACTATTCTTTCTATTGTATATTTTGAACTTCTCCTCTCCCTGGAAATACAGATTTTTTGATTACAATGACTTTAGTCATTGATCAGGTCCAACTGCAGAAGTCTCTTAATTTAAGAGGAAGGAATTGTCTTTGGACCTGCCTGGAATTGCCACAAACTAATAACCTAATTGCTCATGCCAACTGACAGAACAAGCATTGACTCTGTCAGTAGTCTAGGCCTTTGTTTTTTTCATTGGGATTTGAGGTTTGTCCATTGACTGGGAAGTTTATACTACAACTGACTATGCTATGAGTAAGACAGCTTTAATTGAAACCTCTAAAGAGTAAAGGAAAACAGGAAAAAAAAAAAAGACACTGTCTTTTTCCTCTATCAGTAATGCCTGGGCCTGTCAGGGGTGCTGAATGGCAATATTGAGCATGCCTTTTCTCTCACGTAAAATTTTAGTATGAAATTATTCAAATTATACTCTGGCTATGTCATAACGTCTGTGTTCTCTAGTTATATATGAAATGGATTTAAATGAGAGTTAAGTGGCTTTCATTCACACATTCGTATTTTAAAAAGCACTTAGGGAATCTGTTGATGTTTCTTATCCTCCCTGCCCTGTTGCTGTTCAGTCTGCCCCCAAGTGGTGGAGAGCCTAAGAACCTGGAAAGGTAACAATGTGGTCAATCGATCACTGCTGCAGTTGTGTGCCTGATTGATTTTTGTTGGTACGTAACAGCTGAACAATTTGAAATTTATTAAATGTAATATGAATGCACCTGTTCAAATCATAGCAGTATAATAATTCTTGAAACTGTGGCTGTACATTTTAATTCAATACACTAAGTGAATAAACTTTAAAACATACAGCCACCCTTCATGAAACGTATTTCTAAAGCTTTTATTGTGTGCTCATCCTCTTCCTTCTTCCCTACTTGTTTTAAAAAACTACTCCCTGCTTTGGGCTTATACTGGAAGACATTTTTCCTCTTGATTTCTAGCAGTTGCTAGCTGCTATTGTTGAGTTTTAATATTCAGTGTGATGCAGAACTCTTACTTTTTTTCAAGTTCTTGGGCTCTCTCTCTTGTCTCATTTTTAAAAATGGCCTTTGGGGAATGACAGTGATTGTGACAGATGGTAAAGGAATAAGATTGCACTTTGATGCTGCCTCTGTCTTTGCCTCATGATCTCTTTCCACTTTCTCAAGGCAAATTATAGGTTTCCTTTTGCCTCTAGAGGGACACAGATAGCAGTTAGCAGTTATGGTTCTTTGTTTCTAGCTCTTAGAAAAAGGGTCTTTTATTTGATTACACATTGCCATTAAATGTATTGTTAATGAAGGATTCTGATTAGTACATTGACCAAATACCTGACTAAACCAGGGAGGGGACTTGTTAAGTGAGGAAAAAAACAAAAAACAAAAAAACAAACAAACTTCTTTGATGAGTTTGAAGGCAGCTTCCCTCTAGTGGCCAGAAATGGTACTTCATTCACAGGCTACCATACAAACATTTTTTTGAGAACTTTATTTCATTGTTTCTTTTTAAAAACATGATATCATTGAATGTGTCTTGCAACTAAAATTCAACTCTTTAAAAACATTAGAAGTCTTTTCAATTATTAGACTCAAAATTGTAGGTGTGAAAGAGTAGACAAAGGTACTTTACTATGCACCCACACAAGCACAGCGCACAATTCCAGATGAAAGGATTTTAACTGACTAAAAGATAGTAGAATGGGTCTGTATTTTTTTTTAGAAATTATGTGTCTGGAGGAATTTAAAAAGTATAAGTATAAAGTTGGGTGGTGAGTATATTCACTATGTTTATGAATTTGAAATATTTCATAATGAGAAAAATTTTAGAGAGAGGTGATAGAACCATAGTTAAAGTTTAAGTATGAGAATTTAAATGGCACTAGAGGTCAGTTGAGAGTTGTAATTATAATCTGAGTTTATTTGTTCACATTTATTTATCTACTTGGAAAGTATTTAAGCAATACCAAGAATGTGCTACATTCCAGACAACATGGAAGAAATACACAGACAAACAAGACATGTGAAAGGCTAGTGAACAGATGACTAAGCAGTGAGACAGTGCTGGTAGAAATACAGTAAGTTCCCTGCATACAAACGAGTTCCGTTCCAAGAGTGCGTTTGTATGTTAAGTCCAATTTGTTTGAAAGTCCAACACAGTTAGCCTAGGTACCCAACTAACACAGTAGACTACATAGTACTGTACTGTAATAGGTTTATAATACTTTTCACAAATAATACATAAAAAATGAACAAACACGAAACATAAAGAAAACATTTTTAGTCTTACAGTACAGTACCTTGAAAAGTACGGTAGTACAGTACAACAGCTGTCATCCAGGGGCTGGCATCGAGTGAACAGGCCAGAAGAGTGACTGACTGGAGGAGGCAGAGGGGGTGGGAGATGGTGGAGCTGAAGGATCGTCAGCAATGGGAGACCGAGGGCAAGCTGCAATTTCACTCACGTCTGATAGTGATGGCACAGGGTCTGGTTCCTTGCTGGAACCAGATGCATGTTCGCATATTTGAAAGTTCACAGCTTGAAGGTTCCTATGGAACCAAGGGAGCACGCCCACAGTGCATAGGGCTGGGGGACACAGTTAAGCACAGAAGGGTGGTTGAGGCAATCAAGAGATTGGGCACAGTGCTGGGGTGTTACCTATGCAGAAAGCACCGCAGTTATTTGTGGTTCTGAGTAATCGGTAGAGAAGGGGCTTCAAGTGTGGAGGAGTTATCTGGGCAGACCTGAGGGGGCCACATCACTTAATTTTCCTGAGCAAACCTTAAGCAGGCACTATGTTTTATACCGTGACAAATTATCAAATGAGAGAAGATTAAGTTTTGATCCCTAGGTCATACACATCAATATTACGAGTTAATCTTACAAAAATTATAGATAGATTCAAATAACACCAGGTAGTCCAGAAACTTGTGATAAAACAATGTTTTCATGTTTAAGTTTGATTTCTTAACATAGTGTTTCTTGGAAGGAATTAGTTTGTCACTCTGCTGTATGATTTGAAGGAGACGTATAATGAGGAGGTGCTCAACTTTGAAAGTATTACTGAGAAAATTGCCCCAACAGACATCATGGTGATCGGAGAGTTAAGCATGCTCAAATGTTTTGCTTCCCTTCTGAAGTAAATGGGAAGTTACCAGTTCTAATTGGAAGTGTTGTTTGCCTAACGTAATGCTTAAGGGAGTTTTTGGTGGCAAAGGTTCACAATGATTTGAAGGAACATGAAACTCTGAAGATGAGATCAGCAGCAAATTTACCAGATTGATGACCAAGAGCGAGGCAACCATAAGTAAGGAAATGGGGAAGTCATGAGACAGATAAACACTTATTTATATAATATCCTTAACTGGTTAGGTTGGCTATATTTTATGCATTTTCTATGGCTATTTTCAAGCTTGAGTATTATAGAGTCTCTGAGTTATTTAAGATACTGGTGTTATTGCAGGTATAAAGGTATAAAGTGTATGTTATATATAATATGTATATATACTCATGTAATGTATATAAGGTGTATGAAGCTTATATCATACATAAATATTATATATATAATTATAGGTATAAAGACAGGTATAATTCGATGCATCAAATAACGTTTCACCCCCATGTCCATAAACACCTTCTCTATGCTGGAAATCACCCATGCTACCCCACGTTCATGTACTGAAGGATCTCCAACTGCCCAGGACTATGGCCTTCACGCCCCCAAGCAATCAACCCTTCCTTGGCAGTGCCCTCATGCTCTTGACTTTTCTTATCTGCTCTCCTGAGTTGAGACTTCATTGTTTCTTACAACTGTTATCTCAAGCCCCAGACATCAAGTATGTGAGGAGATCAAGTGTGTGATGTGTGTGCTACTCCATGCTAATAGAGTAACACATTTGCATTTTAACCTGTGTTTCTCCCCACATTAACTGAAACAAATAGCTTTTCTGCAGAAAACATGCCATTTGATTGAGAAAATAAGTGTCAAGTACCGTTGACATCACCTAATCACAGCAAGTACATACCTTAGGACTCTACTTGTGTGTAGAGCTGAACCTGTACCTGACAGGTATTTGCAATACTGATAACAAATTTCCTAAACAGTTGTGCAATGTTATTCATTAGCCTGTTTTTATAGGATGAAACTCCTGAAAATGGTTACAAAGCTCATTGTTTCATCTCTCTCTCTCTCTCTCTCTCTCTCTCTCTCTCTCTCTCTCACATACACACACACACACACACACACACACACACACACACACACACACTTCCACGCTTTGAAAGGCTGATGTATTAGACAAAGGATGCTGTGAGTAGGTTTGGAAATCACTTGGCATTTCTGAGATTTGCCAAACAGCTTGAGATATTTTAAAATACTTTTGTTCGATCAAATCCCAAACATGTTTTTCCAAGTACTTTTTTTTAGGTCAATTTTTATAACCATGTGTAATTTCATGGAAATTTAACCCATATGTTTGTTTCTGTTACCATATATTCAAATTGATTTATAGCACAGATGTAAGTATTTTCTTTGACACTGGTGTATGAAGAGGGTGAGAGAGACTTGCAATTTGAGGCACAGGAAAGTCCACAGTGAGACTTTAGATTAATGACCACAGACTATAACCCAGTTCTAACCCCAACACACTCTTCATGGTAAAAGTCACAGGGGACTGTCTATAAGTGTCAGCAAAGGATGAGATCCAGGTCCTGCAGTATGTTGATGAATGTACGTTTCTAGCGTGGACTCAAAAATGGAATTCTGATTGGTGCTTGTATAGCACTCTGGGATTGAAGCCCTTAAATGTTACTAAAGGTCTTTGCCAACTGTAATGAAAAACTGGATCAATGAGCACTGATATTTATTGGCAAAATAGGACTGAGAATAGCCAGCACATTCTATTATTTTTTGTGACATAGAGACTAGAAATGGGCTTGTTGATGGGAAAGTTGAAACACAAACAAAATGCCACCATACTTTACAGGAACAGCAAGAAAATGAACCTTTTAAACCAGCATATGTATTACCTAGAAGCTATTCTTTGTTGGTTTGTTTAACATCTTTATTGGAGTATAATTGCTTTACAATGGTGTGTTAGTTTCTGCTGCATAACAAAGTGAATCTGCTATACACATTCATACATCCCCATATCTCCTCCCTCTTGCGTCTCCCTCCCACCCTCCCTATCCCACCCCTCTAGGTGGTCCCAAAGCAGCGAGCTGATCTCCCTGTGCTGTGCGGCTGCTTCCCACTAGCTATCTATTTTACATTTGGTAGTGTATATATGTCCATGCCACTCTCTCACTTCATCCCAGCTTACCCTTCCCCCTCCCCATGCTGGAAGCTACTCTTAAAATTCAATGGAAATAGAAAATCTCTAATAAGACCCTTGGATTCAACCAACGTGCCACCTCAGAAGTAAGTGATACCTGCCGTGGCAAAGATGCTGTGGGTGAGAATGGATAATAGCAGGGTATCAGAATCAGTGCCAGTCAAAGGAAATTAAAATCCAGTTATGATATAAGGGGGCAGACATAAGTAATTTTAAAAACCAATGCATTTAAGAAGTTAATAAGAAATGGTTCATAAGCATTGCTTGTGAATGCAAACTGAAAGTCATCACATGTATACTGATGTCTGGCTTTATACAAATCTTATAACATTCACAGGGAGAAAATATGATCTCTGATCCTAAAGGCTGTGCCTACAAAAAAGAGAGAAAATAAACCTGTCTCCTGGAGGGAGGAATTCCTGTGATTGAAGAAGTCAAACAACTTCTTGAACTCTGAGAGCCACCTTGGCTGTTCTGCTTCAGGGTTTTTGGCAACATAACATCATCTTTATGAACGTTACCTTACAGAATGTTAGTTATACCAGGGCAGACACAACCAGGGATTTGACAACTCCCCCATGCTTTGACTGGACTGACATTTCCTTAGCAGTAACAAGCTGCCACTGTCTGGTGCCATGGAAGCCCTTGGGCTTGATTTCGGAGTGTGACATTGACTGCTTGTTACTTCTTATCTTAGAGCTGTCAGGGGCAACTGATGTCAGCATACAATTATTTGATAGCTCTACCTCTTGTGCAAAATGTGAACCTATCGATGTCTATAAAATAGCCATCAAAGTCTTGGAATTGGGGGTGTGTGTGGAAAATTGAGAATTAAGACTCATCTGGCTTATTGTTATGTAATACTTTGTTTTAAATTTGTTCCACAAAAATATGAAATGTAACTACCTATTGGACACACAGTGGTTGCACACATTAAGCAACCTGCTCATGTAATCTTCACAATAATCTTACAAGATAAATAGTATTATTTTGACCTCATGTGACAGGACAGATTATACTCCTAGAAAGTGGTAGAATGGAGATTCAAATACAGACAAACTAGTTCCAGGGTCCATGCTTTCACCTTGAATTATACTGCTTCTACCATGGAATTAAATATTCTGGATTGCTGAAATTCTGTCATTGGGCCACAGTTTTTCTTTTCTTTAGTTTTAATGCAAGAAAATAATTCTTCCTTTCATCTAGGAAAATATCAATTAACAACTTGTATTGTGTGAGAAATACTGAAAGAAAGCATTTTTTATCATCCTTGTAGTTTTTCCGGAGTAAGCATGTGTCTAATGGGATGATTCTAGTCATAAATGGAGTTAGTCAATGACCAGTTTTCTCCTCATACTATGTAGACTAATGTGCTCTTTGAGAACACTCAAAATTTGCCGTGTAGTAAATAAATGTGTGGGAATTTTTTTGGTTGATATCAAATCTCAGCAATGAGCAAAATAAGCAATTAATAATCACCTAACTTGCAAATTGTAGCTCAGTTTGTCATTCTGTTTTTCATTTCACTTACTTTTTTTTTTTCATTTCACTTATTTTTAACCATAGTAATCTTCTTCAAATGTAGCCATTTTCTAAAGAATGTATTTTCCTGCTCCTGAAAAATCACCTCTAATCTCCAAAGCATTTTCATGTAGCATATTTTATGTATGCATTGATCTGGTTTTGTGCTGTTTAAAAATATAACCCTTTTATTTTTCATAATTAACCTGAACAATGGCAGATGACAATTTAATTTCTAGAATGTGTGTGTGAGTGTGTGTATTTCTTTCTTTCAACCAAATGACAGAGATCTAGGGGAATTCTGATTCTCTAATTCTAGCTCAGTATCTAACAATTGAAAGCATTTAGTTGTGATTAAAACAGATTGAAGGAGATAATCCCTTTGAGAAAGCAGCTTCAAATGGCTTAGCAGTGATTCTTCAGGGATAGAAACTAACACAACACCAGCTAATTCCTGCAAAGTCGCCCTGGTGGTGCTGGAGATGTATCCTTCATTTGCTGTTTTCCTCCTTACTGGGTTCTATTCAGATTCTTCCTCAACATGAATTCTGCTTTGAAGACAGTTTTATTCATTCTGTTTTCCAAGAACCAAGAATTAGCCAGTTTTGCTTCAAACAGTGAAATACACTGTGTCATAAAGGAACCGAGTGCAGACAGTTCTCAATTCACAATTGAATCATATTCTAAAAGACCATGGGTAAGTCATAGACAATTTGGAACTTGGGATGCCATTTACCATAGAAACATTGCTCCATAAGATTAAGTTTCTTGGTCAGCCCTCCAAAGCCTATTTAACCCATAATGTAGCTTAATATACTTATAACTAGCACTACAAACATCTAGCCTCTATGTATAACAACAGTTCTATGAAAATAGTTCTAAGCCATGTTGTAGATTCAGTAGCGGCGGGGAAAACACCTTCTTTGGGAATGCCTTCAGATTAATTTTATTCACAGTGTGCCATTCCTAGGATCAGAGACACAGGCAGGTTTGTACCTTCTGAGATAGGAGAAAGAGAGAGAACTAGGTTGGGGATAATTTATGGGTTAAGGGTTTCTTTATTTCCTTACCCCTTCCATCACTGTATCTCCATTTTGCAGTTTAAGCCTGTACCCTTGAGACCAGGAACCATGCCTAGGGAAGGGAATAATAAAGTCACAAGGGGATCCCAAGTGTCAAAGGCTAGGAATATGCTCCTGGGTCTCGGCTGCACATGGAGCAATATTTCTGAAACTATGCTGAGTGGCTACCCTTATATGTTGCATTACAAAGTAAAACACTGGAAATCTTCCCGTTGTACCCACCTTCTGCTCCTTCCTCCCTCCCTCCCTATGCAGCTACCGCTCCTATACCTCCCCTCCCCGCCAAAATTGCTAGGAGCCTTTTCCTCTCCGGGGCATCCACAATGCCTTGTGGATGAGACACATAGCAAGCGAATATAAGGGCTCCTTGAATTGAGCAATTAACCACATGCCACCGTTGAGTTTAATAATAAAGTTTAGGCCACATTTTGAAAGGCATTATTGTTTTAAGGCATGGAATACAGTTGACTGTGTAAATGTTTACAAGCTGCAACAGTGTACCAATTCATATTCTATAGGGCCGTGCTATTAAGCCAGAATTCATTGATTGACAGTATCTAACCAAATCTAAAGTTGTAAACTAGCTATGCTTATAGGAATCACCTGCCAGCATTTCATCATTTTTTTTCTATATACCCTTTGCTATGCTGTGATGTGGCAATTGATCTGCTGTTTAATGTACAGTAAAGATGATGAGCTGGCATTAATAATAATGGCATATATTAAAAATGTAACAGGGCACCATAATGCAATAAGAGATAGATATATAGTTGAAAACCTTTTGACATTGCATTGCCCCTGCTACTGTTTCACAACACTTTACACTTTGAAAAAAAAGTGGCATTAAAATAGCATGTAAAGTGTTATTCCCACATGCTGTTCTTGGTCTTTGGCATGCCTGTTTTCTCCACATTCTCCAAAAATGACAAGAATGTATCCCATCTGATACATCCTGTGAAAAATTTAAGAGCATATTTGAAAACACAAAATACTGTTTTCATAAACTGCTGAAATCTGTGATAGTTTGGCAATAATTGCAGGAACAATGCTGGAACTCAGCTCTTTAGTTTTTCTTTCCCTTGCATTCTTTTGTCAAACCCACTGAATTTCTTTGTGCTGCATTGCTTTCTGATGTGTCGATCTGAGTCTCCCTAAAACACAAGTTAGTGCCTAAACAGAGTCTGACAGTTAGGTTTTCTCCATTAATCAATGATCTAATGTTGATATTGATGTAGTCTTTTAAGGACAAAAATAAATAATCTGAAGCTAATTTAGCACTGGGTAAATTAGAAAGAAAGCTTTTAAGAAAAGGAGGAATGATGAAATAGGCGATACTAGATGTAAGACTTTCTAGAAGGATACATGTGAGTAAAATTCTATTGGGGCTTAAACAGTTAGAACTCTGTTTTCTGTTTCTATTTTTATTCTCCTTCTAGTACTTGGGGTTTTAAGATTCACTCCTTACTTGCATGGCAAATCATAACAAATGCCACTCTGGTTCTCATGTTTAGACTACTGGAATACCACTGTAACTCTTGTTTATATAGGATCCCTTTATATTAAGAGGATCCCATATCATTTATGAAACATGAATATCCTACCTGGCTGCTTTTTTGACAATAAGTAAAGTAGAAACAATTTCAAAAGAAAGAGTTCTTTATGGTGATAGTGATATTATAGTGAGTTCTTTAGCCATTTTATTCAGGGTATTTAACCTTAATTCTCATTCCCTACTTCTGTATGCCTTTCACTGGGTCTACTCTTGTGCAATGCTTAAGAGATGTGCATTCATCTAATTTTTGTAGCCAAGCTAAGGAGTCAAACTGTTGATATACACTGATTATGTTAACCAGATTATAACCTATCTCTACTTTTAGTGTCATGTGAGGGGAAGCACAATGACATAAGCAATGGTAACTAATACTTATGTGATGTTTACTGTGCTTGCCATATATTAATGCTCACAACTCTGAAGTTTAGGGTTATGAAGGAAGAATTCATAGACATGTTGGATGTTCGGTTAGGCTAAAGTGCATGAACTTTAGCATTAGACAAATTCAAACTGAATCCCTTCTCCACCCTTCTTTGATTATTTTCTTTACCTCTCAGTATAATTTAAACCATTGGTCCCACTACTTCACCCCAAATTCCAACCATAAGGTATATTACTAGGTACCACTCACTTTTTGGTGATTTGGTGTCTATACTGTGTCAGAGAGTGACCTCGAACTGGGCATGATTTATGTCTGATAATTACTATGTTGTTAAGGATCATATTTCGATTTGAATGGAAGTCAGTTAGGACTGAGCTCAGGGTCTGTGATAAGGAAGCCCATCTGGATAAATGAATAGACGATGAATAGAGGTGGGCATTTATGGAGTGTGTTTAGGGGGTTATTAGAAGATCAGTTGGAAGTGTAGGGCTTAGGCATGAAAGTAAAGAATGAACAATTTGGTGGGAGCTCATACAAAGCTTTGAAAGGCAACCAAAGAATTTTGGGCCTTGGTCTGATGACATGTTGTAAACTTTGCTTGCTTTCTATTGAGGTATACTTACTGAATACCATCTTGGCCCTCTTTGTTTCTTGGGGGGTTGTTTTTGTCTTTTTTTATAAATGTATTTTATTTATTTAATTTTGGCTGCATTGGGTCTTTGTTGCTGCACGTGGGCTTTCTCTAGTTGCGGCGAGCAGGGGCTACTCTTCCTTGTGGTGCATGTGCTTCTTATTGCGGTGGCTTCTCTTGTTGTGGAACAAGGGCTCTAGGCACGTGGGCTTCAGTTGTTGTGGCACGTAGGCTCAGTGGTTGTGGCTCGCAGGCTCTAGAGCACAGGCTCAGTAGTTGTGGCACACGGGCTTAGTTGCTCCGCGGCATGTGGGATCTTCCCAGACCCGGGATCGAACCCGTGTCCCTTGCATTGGTGGATTCTTAACCACTGTGCCACCAGGGAAGTCCCAGATACTAGTCTTTTATTTTTTACTATCATAAAATACACACAAATCTATTATAAAAAGTTAAAATTTATCAAAACTTATACACACAGAGATCATACATGGTGCCATTCTCATTGAGTGAAATGTAAATGTAAGTAAAGATGCAGTAATCTCATAAAATTAACTGTAGTACACACTGTACTACTGTATTAATTTTGTAGCCACCTACCATTGCTATGGTAGTGAGCTCAAGTGTTTTGAGTATCTGCTTAAGATGCCATGTGAGCCGTTCATCTGTCCTCCAGTAAATTTCATAGAGCAGTAAAAAGTGATCTCTTATGGTTCTCACATATTTTTCATCATGTTTGGTGCAATACTGTAAACCGTAAATAACACTATGGAACATATACGAAGTGGCACTAGTGATGCTGGAAATCCTCCCAAGAAGCAGAGAAAAGTCATGACATTACAAGAAAAAGTTGAGTTGCTTGGTATGTACCATTGACCATAGATTGAGGTCTGCAGCTGCAGTTGACTGCCATTTCAAGATAAATGAATCCAGCTTAAGGACCCTTGTAAAAGCAGAAAAGGAAATTAGTGAAACATGCTGCTGCTACACCAGCAGGCGTGAAAACCTCCCATGTTTTGCAAAATACCTTTTTATCTCGTATTGAAAAATGCAGCTTTTATGTGGATGCAAAATTATTATAAGAAAGGCATACCTATAGACTGTAATATGATTTGAGGAAAAAGTAAAGTTATTATATGACAACTCAAAGCAAAAGGAAAATGGAGAATCTAAAGTTGGAGAATTTAATGCCAGCAAAGGATAGTTTGATAATTTTTAGAAAGAAGTTTGGCTTTAAAAATGTCAAGATAACAGGAGAAGCAGCTCCTCCCAACCAAGAGGTAGCAGACAAGTTCCCAGATGCCATTAAGAAAATCATTGAGGAGAAGGAATATCTGCCTGAAGAGGTCTTTAATGCAGACAAAAACTCCCTATTCTAGAAAAAAAAAAAAATTGCGACAAAGGACATTTATTAGTAAGGAGGAAAAAGGAGCACCAGAATTTAAGACAAGAAGGAATAGGTTACTGTTTTGTGCAAATGCAGTTGGGTTTATGTTCCAGACTGCCCTTGTCTATAAAGCTGTTAACCCACAAGCCTTGAAGGGAAAATATAGATACCAGCTTTGGCCCTTTTTGGTGATATTCTTTATTTGGTAAAGAAGGGGTGTGTGTGTGTGTGCGTGCGCGCTTGCATGTGTATTTAAAACAAAGTGTTAGAAATTCTAAATTCCAACATGAAATAAGTTACCAGTTGAAATTTTTTCTCAATATTCAACTGACTTGATTCATCCAATTTTTAAAGAAAAGGTAATCATATTAGTATTCTATATGAAATAGACTTTGTCATTTTAGTGTGAAAAAGTTAGCTGTCACTTGAGGGTGTGCTGTGGAATCCGACAAGAAAAAAACCCCAGGGCATTAGGAATACATATTCTCCAATCTAGATTTCAAATTGTGCAGTAGATGTTTGGAGTATGTCAGAAAAATATTAAGCCCATTCATATGGTAATTATGTAGAGTGTTTCTTCGCTTCTGTGTACCTTGCACTGATTGCTACATAAACAGCATTCAGTATATACATTTTTGCGTTTAGTGAAAGTGCCAGTGTCTGTGTCTGAATTCACAAATGCTGTGTTAGGAACCGGGCGATTTCTGTTTACAGCCCAAGGCTTTAGGGAGACTGTTTAATGAGGAGATGTGAAGCCTTTTGCAGTTTATTGCTGATGACATTTTGAGGACGCTTGCAGTTGCAGTTGGGTAGACTGGAAAACAGGAGAGCTGGGTATTTTCTTGGATGTGGTTTATGTGCCCCAGAGTGTTGTATCAAATTTTATCCGTAATCAAATTTCTACTAGTAAAACAAAACAAAACAAACAAAAACCTTTCAGCAACTAAATTTTGAATATTGAAGGCAAAGAAAAAAACAGCACTATTGCAAATCTGATACCTGGATTTTCTGAGGTTCAAAGAATCCCAGTTATACTACTTATACAGTTGAATCAAAGGTTATTCTCACTGTTTTTACAAGCTTGAAATGGCTGCTTTTCTGGTTAGATATTGTATTTGTACACTGGTTGATATTCTTTGTTCCCTGTATTTTAAAACTCTGAAATTGCTTGGAACATTCCCACAATAGAAATTAAATTGGCACTGCTCTTCAGATATCTGCTCTGGTGTTGAATGTCTCATTTTTGTATTCAGAGACATAACGTATATTCGCATCTATCACCTGAAACTTTTAAAATGAAAAAGAAGTCAGGTGATATATTTGTTCTTGCCTTTGTTTCTATTTGAAATGTTTGTGACCAATTTGAATTGGTTAAAATTATAGGACCATGACACAGAGATATGGTAGCAGATGAGCCAGTGAATCTGTCCAGGTGGGAGCGTGGTGCTGCGGCTTCTTCATCTTGTCTGGTCCTCAGCTTTGTGGGTTGCTTTTCCAGAGATTGTGTTCTAGAGTGAGCAGTTAAAAGCTCTGGAACTGGACTTTGTGGCCTTGAATATTGATCCTATCAATTTCTTACTGTGTATCCTTGACCTAGTTATGTATTTCATTAGGCCTAACTCCAAAATGAGCAGTACCTATTTGTACTTCTTGGATTATTATAATGATAAAAAGAAACACATGGTCGAATCAAACAAATCTATGTATGGCACAAAATGAAGAATCAGTATTAGGCATTATTAATATTAGTGTTAGTACCGTTTCATATCAGAAAGGCGCTTGTTGAATACTAGATCAAAGTAGTCAGAAAAGAGGGAGAGGGTCTTAATGCAGATTTCACACAGGCTGTGGAAAACTTCCTTGCTTTAATCAGAAAATGTGTCTGATGATTTCTAGTTGACTGAAGTCTACTGAATTCTTACTCTGGACTCCTCTTTTCTGTACTCTGTACAGACTCCTCTCCTTCCCCCTCCACCGCCAAAAAAAAAAGAATTATTTCACAGGATACAATGCATGTGATTACAGTTCTGCTAGCTTAAGGCAGTTTATTATAATGGATTCAGCTGAGGCTTGGTTATATTCCAGCCTCAGCCATTTTATTAACTGTGAAGAGGCTATAGCTTTAGATTTGTTGATTCAACCATGCATTCTTAAGATGGTGTCCCAGACACCTTAATTAAACCTGCTTGTTCCTAAATTTCACCAGCTACTTCTTCCGCTGTATTTCTCATTTTACTGTTAGAAGGGAAGCTTTCTGCTTTTTTTGCAACTGACAAGGTAAAGAATCCTAGATTTTAGTTTTATTAGATTGATTATTATGAACAGAATTCAAATACGGAAGCTTACAAGTGAAAAAATCTACATCAACAAAAATCTATACTTAACATTTCTGTTATAAACTGGTGATTTGAATTTTAGTGCATCTGTTGATAAAGAGAAGTATATTTGTTATTATGATAAACAAACAGAGACAAACCATTGCCCACATGACTCTTGATAAGAAACCTGGCAGTGAGTTTTATCTCATGTGTTCAGGATTCACCATCACATATGCCTAAATTTTTATAAATGTGTGTCCTCTAGGTTGTTATAACCATCTGCGATCAAATATGTTATGTGAAGCAAAGACCAGTTTGTCTGTTTCCTTGCTTCAATAATGAAAATCATCACACTGTGTTTTTTAGAGTAATTACCCATAGTTTGGGATGAGGTAGACACTTTTTAGAAGTGTGTACTTTGGAGCCAATTTTAAATATATATATATACAGAAAGGGTATTAATCCAGCCTAGGCAAGAGGAACCAGCAAGCCTCTGGAATGTCTGTCCCAAACTCTCTACAGAAAAATTCATTCAGATTTGGTAAGCTTTTTTTTCCATTTTTTAAAAGACAGAATCTAACATCTGCTGTCCTGTCCATGCCTATATTTTAGGGTGAATGATCTTGATAAAGATTATAGGTACTTTTCTTCTAATGCCTTGATGAACTCAGCTACCCCAGAAGCATGGAAATTTTGACTGGTAGGTAGGAAGTGATCATTTCAGAACTTTCAAATTGTGCTCAGTTTCTACAGACAGCCAAAGAGGAAAATAAGAACGTTGGGAGTAAGGAGTGAAAGAAGTATGATTAAAAATCTTGGGAGGACAGAGGCAGAGCAGAAAGTGAGAGGCGGCCAAAGAAACACTTTGTTGTGTAATCCTGCCATGGGCACTGCTGACCCAAATGAAGCCAAACGTCATCTCCAGTGAAATCTTTGGTGGACCTGTCCCGCATTGCCTGTGCTTAGCTTTGGGCATTAATTTTCTTTACTCATACAATCCAATCCATTAGATGTCTACTATAGGTTTTCAGGCCTGAAGAGGGATTTTTTTTTTCTTTTTTGACCCAGGCTCAGGATAAGATGAAGCATTCACTGCTTCATTCATTCATCCATCACAAATTTGCTTCTCTCACACCTTCCCTTCCTCATTCCCTTACATACATAGGCACGTCTACAGCTCTGGGATATTCCTTATGACCTAATGGACTTTGTGGCAGAAGAAGAGGCAATAGCTCTTTGGTAGTGCTCAGAGGAGTGACATACTTTTAAGCCTGGTGGGAAGAAAATTGACAGAAGTTACTTTTCAGGAATTGTTTTTGATGGTGTATGCCCTACTGAGACACAAACCAGCAGCAAAGGTGGCAGTTATTAAGCCCTGTAACTCAAGTTTACTTGTCCTCCTGAAAAGTCTTCACAGCCCGCAGGAGAATTCCCTGTGAGAGCAAGAAACATATCTATTTTGTAAGCTTATCTCTTTCATTGCGTTTGACATTTTCAAGTCTATGGCAGTAGGTGAGAATGATGGACCTTCACAAAGATACTATCACACAAACAAAAAGGAGTTAAAAGTTGAAGAGACAATGCAGTCTTTTCTTCAAATTTGTTTCAGTACACATATGATTAGTATTAACTTACTTTATGCTTTTGAATGTAGCAGATAGCTGATCATACTTTAAGCCTGGAAAAATCCTAAATATTGAGGGCAAAAAAAATATATCCTTTCATTTCTATCTCTGTCATCTCTAACTATGTCTATATCTGTGCTCTTTAACTTAATTACAGAACAAAAATGATGCTATTTAGTATTATGCTGGGTTATAAATATTTTTCTACCTCTATTTATTCACCTACATTACCTTCTTTGCTACACACCCCAAGCCCACTTAGAACTCATCTGCCTCTATTTGGGTCTACATATGAACATTAGTGATCATACTTGAAGGAGGAAGCAAAGAAAATAATTCACAGTCATTTCTTGAATGATAAGGCAACCTTGGCTTCAAAGTGTTGATATTATAATGGGTGAGAGACACATACACCAAAGATGCACCGCGCACCATTCTAAGTGCTGTCTAAGATGCGGTTAATGAGCCCTCTTGCTTTGATAGGAAAAACAACCTCATAAACTAAAAGTGCGGAACTTGTGATAGCTGAGCTCTGCGCAGAGAACTGTGGAATCACAAAATTGAAGCTCCATTAATAGCCCATTACGATTAGTATGGAGTATAAAGTACGGGGGTTCCAGCGACTGCTTGGGAAAGACAAGAATGGCCTTATAGTAATGACATTTGAGATGGATTAATGAATGAACAGGAATATGCCTGATGAAGAAAAAGAAAAGGGAAGACAGAGGATCCTACTTGCACACATGGAGAGTTTTTTGAAGAGTTCCAGTAGGCTCTGTAGGTGAACAGAGAGCCTGTCTGTCAAGAGCATAGTGTGCAAGTGGCATTATGGGAAGTGAGATTGAATGGTTAGACAGAGAACAGAGGACAAAGGATAACTTATTTGATTAAGGGAAAAAAAGGTTTTATTTTGTGAGGAACAGGAAATCAGAGGGATTTTCTTCTCTGTCTCCCTCTTTCATCTTCTCTTCTAACCTTCCTTATGTCCTTCCTTCTTTCTTTCTTCCTTTTTTTCCCCCCTTCTCCTCCTCTTCCTTTTCCTCCTTTTCTCCCCCTTTTGCTGTTAATTTAAGGATAATCCTTCTTACTAGAAGTATGACAGATGGACTAGGGCTGGGGGAGAGTGTTGGTATGTGAAACAATGAGAAAATCTAGCAGTGGCCCACTAGGAAACGAATGAGCGTCTTCCATAAGAAAGTAGCTGGTATAAAAAGTGGGACATTTTCTATACAAACTTGGAGAGCAAAGACAGGGAAAGGTCTCGTTTTCCCTCCCTAAGCCTAGTGTATCACACCATTGCCTGACACCATATAGGCAGTCTGCAAAGGTTTATTGCTGGCAAAAAGTAATAGTGAATAAAAGGATACTTTCTATTTTGTGTTACTGAATGAGTTGGTGATGCCTTTTTACCAAAGTCAGAAACGAAGGGTGTGGAAAATATTTGTGAGGTGAAAAGAGAGAAACAAGTTCCATTTTTATTTTGCTAAGTTTAGCATGTCTCCAGGATGAGATGATAACTTTGTCCAACAAATACTTGGAAATACAAGTTCTATAAAAAGAGAAAGGAGGAGAGATGGTCCCCAAGAGATGAAGTTTCATATTGTTTGTATGGGACAAATAATTTAAAGGGTTGATTTTTATGTCTGGAAGAAATTGTTTACTTTCTGAATGAATATCAGCAATTTCTAGCCATTAGAACGTCAGCTACTATTTCTTAAGAAGCGCTAACACGAAGACAAATCGGGGAGCCTTAAAATGTCTTTTTTTTTTTCTTTCAAAGGTGAACAGTTTACCTTTTCCATCCATAGGGCAGGCACAATTATCAGAAGGTGCATTGCTTTCTTCTTAGAAGGAAAAACTTTGCTCTAAGAATAATGACATTTCTTCTCCAAGATTAGTCTCCTAAAATATTAAGCTGGGAATGAGACAGCCAATTCTGTTCATCCTTATGACCAAGAAGAAAATTAGGGAGTTTTTATTACAAAGGCTATTCATGTTAAAAAGTTAGTGAGTTTGTACCACAAATTATGTTCATGTTGAAATATATTATGTTAACTGAACTTGAGTTGAGTTCACTGTTCTTTTAAAAAGTACTTAAAATGTAATAACAACAAAATACCTTATTTGAGATGAATTATGTTAATTATGTTTCCTGTATTTGTTACTTTATTTTATTTGAACCTAGCAATTAATTTGCAAGTTTCATAGCCTGTCCAAAATAGCTATTCCTTAGGTCCACACAAAACATTAAGTAACAACATCACAAAGCAAATTGATTCTGGGATCACATAAGCATTTACTAATCTTGGTGCTGAATTCATTTCTTTTAAGAACATGTTGCAAAAATTAGAGGAAAAAAATCTTTGCATTACTTTCCAGTATGAAATGTTAGAGTCTTTTAAATGTATACATAATCAGTAAAATGTGTTTATCTGAAATGAATTTATTAGTCAATTTCTGCTTTTTTGCCAGAAAACCCTCAAACTTGACGCCACAAACCAATGTAATCAAAATTGTTTTACTAAATAATAAATCATTAAGTATTGGTTGAAGTTTAATCCCAGCATCCTTGAAACATTCCACTGAACCTTTAGATTTCCAATAAACGACTATGGTCAGTAATAGTATACTTGGGTAAAACAAAGAAAATGTGGTTATTTCCAAGTCTAAAGCTAAGTTTTAGAAAACAGGCATCAGGAAGGGGGACCACAGACCTATTTTTAATGTTCAAACAAGCTAGAGCTCATATCTTATTTTGATCTGGGGGATTAGGAAAAATCTTTGTTTGGAGGAAGTATTTAACTTCAGAGTTTCCACATTGGGTTTCTTCCAGTTCTCATTATTTGGGATATTTTTATGGAAATGCACTTTGTCTTTAGATGCCATCTGCTCCTCCCTTGCTTTGGTCAGACCCCACATCTGGTTGTTCTGGACTTGTTCATGAGATCTCAGACATGATCATCATGACCTCACTAGAGAGGGGTTGAAAAAGGAGCAGATGAGCATCAAGAAGACTAAAGCTCATGCATTTCAGATAAATGACTCCAAAGATAAAATGCAGAAAGCAAAACACATGAACATCGTTGATACAGAGCAATGAGGCAATGTTGTGGTGATTATTTTTAAATAATTTATTTTACCTTGTAAAAGGAAAAGAGGAAAAAAAAGCAGACAAAGATCTTTAAGGAGCCACAGAACACAACTACTGAATGAAGATATCATTTTCAATATGCTCAGTTATTAAGTATCTGCAGTGACAAGTATTCAGTGTTTTTTAAAATACTAATATATTTAGTCATAGATCAAGAAAATGGATTAGGATTAGGTGTTTGATACTAAAAGAGCAATGCCATTTTTTCTAAACTGTTGCATTTCTCTTGAGTAAATTATTTAAATAATTGTTTGATTCCATATTTCACTGATAAGTGAGGCTAGAATAACAAAGCTAATGTATTGAAAGAATTGATTTGTTTTGGAATTGCATGTCTAATAATAGAAACAGTGCTAGAGGTGAGTCCCTAGTACCATCCCAAAATGCTCATTTAATTTTCCATATTAGAGGAGTATCCCGGTAGAACAAATACCAGGTTACTTAATCATTTATAATGTATTTACTTAATCCTTTGTGAGATACTTAATCATTTATAATGTATTTACTTTTTCCTGGTGGGAAGATGGGGACATAGAGACAGCTTTTCTTTCCTTTATTATTTCGGCAAATAATAAAAAATAATACCTTTTTAAAATCATACTTTTTAAAAACATGGGTGTGGCCCATATTGTTAAAGTAGGTGCATCCAGGATTAGGTCAGGGTTCGAAGATAATCTGCAGTTAACCTACTAAATGTTGACTGTGATTAAATGAGCAAAGAGAATTTGAGCACGAGTTTATGATTGAGACAATTTGGCTATACAGCTAATTTTAACCAAGAAGATGTTGAAATGTTCAGATAATGAAGAAAAGTGTGGTGAGCTTGAAAGTTTCAGATGTGCTTCACTGTCTTCTTCATGTGGAAATAAAGTACTGAGTACTTGAATCTCAGCCTTTACCAAGAAATCTTTGGAGCAGTGTTGATGCTCTGAATGGGAAATCTTAGTGAAACCTACATGTGTGGACAACATCTGATCACCTCAAAATGCAAGAGATGATCCTGATCAGTATAGCATTAAAGTAATCCATTGAATGAAAGAAAAGACACTTTTCAGTTCTTTTGTATCTTTAGGTAGTCTTAAAATTTATGTCATTTTTTAGGTCTGCAAGAAGAAACCATTATTATCATGGACTTTACATAGAACGAAAATATATGTTTTAGGGAATAATGACCTACTCATGAATTGCTGGCTTTAGGCATCATCATGTATATTAAAGACAGAGTTGGAGAGGCAAGTATACATACAAACATTCTATAGGCTTATTTTTTTTCTTTCCTCTTCAGTGCATTTGTTTGAAAACTGCTTATTTGCCTGAATTTGCTCTGCTGGCAAAATTTTTATACCAGACAGCTACTTTTTATTGTTGCTGCACATCATGAATAACAGCTTTTTTTGATGGCAAATGAGATGCCCCAAGTTGCAAGTTTTCCATAAACATATCTGAATTGTTCAATTTCCTTCTTATTGTATAATTTCCACCCTGGCCCTTTCCCTGCTGATATTCAGATAAAGATGTCATTCAAGTGATTTTCAAAACTGTCCTATGTTACTTGCTATCATAAGTGGTAAGACTGCTCAATTCATATTAGCTATACAAGTGCTGTACGGGTTTTTATCAGATATTTCTAAAATCATTTCTTTGTAATGAGTGGTAAAGAGAACAATAAAAGAATGCTTCCAGTTGGTTTTCCAAACAGTGGTGGTTTATTAGCAATAGAATTAGTAATATGACTGTGGAGAAGTCAGTTTCTGAAGAAAATATCTTAATGAAATATTCTCTTTCTTTTTCTTTCATGTCTTCTAACACGGATTTGGAAACAATGATTGCTGATTGATTTCAAATGACTTTGCTCTTTGTTTTCCAATTAGGTAAGTGATTTTGATTCTTTGATACTTGTAGGAGTCCATGGTTGTATTTTTAAATCATTGTTCATTGCCAGTTTGCACTGTTGAGTTCTCTGGTAGAATGAGGTAAAAATTGGACATAAAAAGACAAATCACCTTTTTCAGACATGTATTTAAGGTCTATTTCATTAGCTAGCATAGGACGCAAACTATTAAGAAGACCCAGTTCAGGTCATTCCTTTTCACAGGCACCATATGTTTAAATTCATTTAAGTCCATTTTGTTGGCTAACTTTTGTTTATAGACGAGCGGTCAGATCTTGCCTAGGAAGTTCCAGGTCATACCAGACAGGTTACTAAATGTAATACTAGTGACCTAACTGTAAGAATGCATTCCATATGGTAGCTAGTGACAGTTTGACAATCAGTAGCTAACCCTTTTGATGATCCCAAAGATAGCTAGGCTAAAATAAATACATAAATAAAAAATAAAAATTCAGCTTTAGATTCTGAGATGTTGTCACTTATTCAGTGCTGAAGCTGGGATTAGTAAACTACAGTCTGTGGACCAAACCTGGCCAACCATGAGTTAGATATGCTCCTTGTATTTTTAAATGGTGGACAAAAAATCAAAAGGATAATACTACGTAACATAGGAAAATTACATGAAATTTAAATTTTGGTACCCAAATAAATATACTTTGCATATTGTTTACGGCTGCTTTGTGCTACAACTGTGTGGCCCCCACATCCTGAAATATTAATATTTACTGATTCTTAACAGAAAAAGTTTGCTGACCCTATTGGTTGAGCATCAGAATACAAGGGGTTAACTCTCAAAGCCTCCCACTTTGGGGATACTGATAAGAACAAAAAATCAGTGTGTATCTGGCCTTTTCTTCAATCACAGGGGAATCTACCATACCTAGAATGACCAGATCAGACCAAATGGAAGAGGAGATCTTGACTGTAGATTTAAATTTTCCTGAAACAGCTTTTTACATAGTTATAGTTCTTGTAATTTTAAGCCCTAAAACATTCAGCACATTAAGTCTAAGTTATTTTTACTGCCATTGGGTCTTTGGGCTTGCCCACACACATTCAAAGTCCAGTGGCCGATGGGACTGGGGAAGTGGTATTTTGTGTCTGGTGAAGCAGCATCACATCATATAATGAAAACTAATTTTCTCAAACTTTTAAATATTTCTCAAGGATTTGTTTTACCTAAGAGGATACTAACATTCTATAGATACGGAATTACATGTGATAGTGTTGCGAAAGTGTAATATCGATCATTGCAATCTAGCATCACACCTAAAACAATACTAGTAAGCGTGGTTGTGCTTTGTCCATAGACTTTGCAGAATTTTTCAGAGTCAACGTGGAACATGAGTGGTTATATTCATATTCTGATTAAGGCAATCTTCAAATAATTATAAACATATTTCTAGTTCTTTTCATCTCTGCATTTATCAGAAACAGATGCATTTGTAGTTTGAGACAGAAGAAATAAAACAAAGAAAGCATATTCTTGGAATATTGCAAGAGAGAGCAATGTAGAAAGAGGTGGATATTAAGAATATGCATTATCTTGTAGGTTTAAGCCACTGGGAAATAAAGCTTCTGTGCATGTATTTGATATATGAAGACAGGGACAAAGAAAACGGCAAATGTACTATGGATATTCCGGCATGGTACAATTATACAGTATGTTTTCTAGCCCTTTTCATGAAAATTTGACATTACTATACCTCAGCTAGAAGCAGCAGAAATCACCAGGGAAAGAACAGCTGGATACTTTATTAGGTTTTGTGTTGTACATAAGGAGACCATGTTTTCCATTGTCAGTGTGTAAAAGAAAATGAAAGCTCTGGGCATCATTAAAGTCTAGGAAGCATAGGATGTGTCAGTTCTGTTCTCTCAACACCTGGATTGAAAGCACTGTGTGAGGTTACTGTAAAACAAAAACAGACCTTCTGCTCTAGTTGAAATTTCCAGAGTTGATTTAAAAAAATAAAATAGTCCATAATTGTTGTAGAGAGAAGTATTCCTTTGTAACTAGACAGTTACATACATGTATGAGTATAAACTTAAGTATCTGAACATGTTTTCTATATTTTTGCACCTGAATATCTCTTTGCTGTACCCTGAGGGACACCAGGAGGCTCCCTGGAGTCCAAGAAGTCCACTCCCCATTTACTGGTCCATATGGTGTCACACCCTTGCTGAGCCTTTCTCCCTGACTCTCCATTTGGCCCCTTTTGTTAAATCATTTTGGGGAACACACGTGATTCTTATTGGCGTAGTCACTGTGTCCCTCCTTGTAAATGCCTTTATGTTGGAGACGATATATCTGTTCCACAAAGCCCATCACTGTGTTCCTCATACAGTGTTTGCCTTTAATTTACTGTATTAGTCAGCTCCAGCTGCCATGACAAAATATCATAGATTGGGTTGGCTTAAACAACAGAAATTTATTTTCTCACAGTTTTGGACACTGAAAGTCCGTGATCAGTTTGCCAATGTGGTCAGATTCTGATGAGAGATCTCTTCCTAGCTTACAGATGGGGCCTTCTTGCTGTGTCCTCACACAGTTCTGTTGGAAGAGTACCTTGCCCATATGACCTTATTTAACTGTAATTAATTCCTAAAAACTAAATCTTCAGATTCAGTCACATTTGCGGTTAGGGTTTCAACATATGAATTATGTGGGAGCAGATGTAGTTCAGTCCTTAACAAAACCTTTGACACAATTTGAGTTGTGTAAGCAAGAGAGAGCATTTTTTTCTCTTCACATGAAGCTATAAGAGATATTTGTAGAGTTAGACTACCTGTATCTTCAACCATGAGTTGAAGTATTCTCTTAATCTTCATCATATGCTCATATTAATTCTAGTAAACTACAAAATGCATTTTAAATATTAAAGGATGTTACATGTTCTAGATGTGATCTCTTTTATTATCTTAAAAGAGTACAATAGCTTGAACACTGATTTCATTCATCATTCATGAATCCATATATTTGTATATTTCCCATTGATGAAGTGCCCAACTACATGCATAAGGAGTACAGACCAAGAAGTATAGGTTGTAAGGAATAACCTGACAACATTCTGCCCTTTAGCTTCTCAGAGTGGGCAAGAAAGAGAGTTTCAGAGCAATATGTTAAGTGCTTAACATAATTTGCTATTGAAATAAATATCCTGTGTATATTAGTGACTTTTCAATGGTGATAACATCTGATCATGAATGTGAGATTGCAGTTGAAGAAAGAAAGGGAGTAAACAGCAGGCAAAGGGAATGGCAAGTGCAAAGCAAATACATGGATGAAAAAGAGAGTATCACCAGTGTGCTGAATGAGATGAAGACGAAGAAATGTTCTGAAGTTATTTTTTAATTGAGCTTCTCAGGTTCCAGGTTATATGGCTTGGTGTTGAGTAGTAGACAGGAATAAAATCCTTGTTCTCAAGCTGACTTTTTAGGGGGAGGGGACAATAAATGATTAAGTAAGTGATCAAGAGTTGTAAATGCAAAGAATACAAAAAATGACCTTTACATAATATAGTGCTCCTCCTATGGTGGTGTGAGATGTTTTCCTAGAAGATGATGAAAAAGTGATGTTCGACTTAAAATTGGAATAACAGGAGAGTCAGCCATGTAAAGATCCAGGCAAATGGAAAAATATCCTTAATACGTGAAAATATTCTTTCTTAAAATACGATAGTATATGTGAACCTTGCTTTAAAATACAGAAGAAAAAAGTGGGGCAATAAAAAAAAAAAGAGCAATAAGTGAGATGGGCAGAGGGGTACTAGATCCGTAAGAGATCTGATGGATGTTAAACACGGGTAGTAGGTACTTGGGAGTCTGTTATAAGATTCTTTCTAATGTCAGGTACATTACATTATACTTTATACTCTAACGTTCTGTTTTGCTTTGTTGTATTATTCCTAACCCATTAAACTATCTTGAAGAGCCCTGTGATCATCCGTCTTCGAGTGCAAATGTATTTGTTGCCTGTTGAGGCATGACAAATTACCCCGAAGCTTAGAGGCTTCAAACAGCAATAAGCATTCATTCTTCTTCACAGTGTATAGGGGTCAAGAATTTGGGGTTCTGGTTTGGGAACCCTCTCCCCAAATAAGCATAAAAACTGCTATGAGGTGTTAGTCAAGATGTCAGTAAGGGCTGGTTTCATCTAAACTGGCTTGACTGAATGGAAGATCTGTATCCAACGTGGTTTACTCACGTGACTGCTGAGTTGATCATGGTCGTTTGCAAGAGACCTCAGTTTCTCCCTCGGAGGCAGCTCCGTGGGGCTGCGTGTGTGTCTTTACAGCATGGCACCTGGCTTCTCCTGGAGCGATCCAAGATCAGGTAGAAATAGCAATGTCATTTATGACTTACGCTTGGCAGTCACACGCCCTCACGTTTACGTTATGGTACTGTTCACACAGGTCAGCCCTATTCAGTGGGAGGGGACTATCTAAGGACATAAGTACTAGCAGATGAAGATAATTGGTGGCCATCTTGGAAGCTGGCACCACAGGGAGAAATAGTATTTTTAGTATTTAAACAAATAATCTTGATATTGTGCTCATGGAATTGATGCAAAAAAAAAAAATCCCTAGTTAATTTGTAGTTTTCAACCAGTAACTGACATAATTATCTTTGAACCTTAATATCCATATCTGGTTTCTAAAGTAAACACTTACAAAATGTCTTTCTTCTGACCAGGTACTTAAATTAGCTTTACTTAACAGAATAATGATATTAAATAACTTTGTAAATCAAAAGGTGAAAATATATGCAGAGAATAAATTATGAAGATTTTGTCCAGCATAATTGATGGTAATTATTTTCCAGTATTCTCTTCATTACTGTAATAATCTTTTTAACCAATTAACAGTTAATTTGGTCTATGTTAAAATGTTAGCCACATTATTTGCCAGTTAATGTCGGTTAAATGTTAATTATGCTGTTCTATAGTGGCTAACATGGTACATCCTGCAATTGCACTTATTATTGGTTGATTCTTTGGCTGTCATATATTAATGTGCCTCATTATTATTGTGCTAATTTTGGTACAAGCACATCATATCCTGCGTCATTTAAAACCAAATCACCAGTCTTACCTTACTTTCAATCAAACATTAGATACTTTTGTGTTTAGGAGTAGTTTACATGATTAAATACGTAATGACCTTTAAGTCTTAGCTTGTATTTGATATATTTAGGCTGCATTGTTCAATATAATTTAAATATTTGTAGGTCAAAGTGTAATCTCCTCTACAACAAATGCAAGTCATAATTTTAAGTTAAATGTACATTTAAGCTTCATGAGGGCTACAGTTATAAGTACGATTATGATTATTCCTTCAACTGTACTGCTAATGGAATGGAATATCAACTTACTACCTGGGTCTAGTTTTATTACCCCTCATTCCACTCTTACAACATCAGCTATTTTTTTAGTACCAGCGAGCCGCATTTGGAAATAGGGTTTTATTAATGCTATATTGCTACATAACAATTTACCACAAATTCAGTGGATTAGAACATCTATTTATTATTGCACAGTTCCGTAGTTCAGAACACCAGACTCAGCTGGTCCTCTGCTCTGGATTTCACATGACCAAAATCAAGGTGCTGGCAAGTGTGCATTTCTTTCTGGAAGCGCTAGGGATGAATCTGTGTTTTAGATCATTCAGTTTCATGGCAGAATTCAATTTCTTGCAGTTGCATGATTGAGCTTCCCATTTCCTTGGTTGCTGTTGACAATGGGAGTGGAGGGGTGTGTGTGTGTGTGTGTGTGTGTGTGTGTTGTGGGGAAGGGGTGGTTCTTACCATCTAGAGGTGTCAGCATTCCTTGTCCTGTGGCCCATCTCCTCCATTTTCAAAGCCAGCAACAGGGGGTTGGGTCCTTTCAAACTTAGAATCTCTCTGAATCTCGTTCTACCTAGCCTTCTCTGCCTTAAAGCCCGTGTGATTATATTGAGCCCAACTAGATAATCCAGGGTAATTCCCCTATTTTTTTTTTCCACATCTCTACTGGAGTATAAATGCTTTACAATGTTGTGTTAGTTTCTACTGTACAATACAACAAAGTGAATCAGCTATATGTATACATATATCCACATATCCCCTCCCTCATGATCCTCCCTCCCACCATCCCTATCCCATCCCTCTAGGTCGTTACAAAGCATCAAGTTGATCTCCTTGTGCTATGAAGCAGCTTTCCACTAGCCATCCATTTTACATTTGGTAGTGTATATATGTCAAAGCTACCCTCACTTCATCCCAGCTTCCCTTCCCCCACTGTGCCCTCAAGTCTGTTCTCTATGTCTTCGTCTTTATGCCTTCCCTGCCACTAGGTTCATCAGTACTGCTTTTTAAAATTCTGTATATATATGCATTAGCATATGGTATTTGTTTTTCTCTTTCTGACTTACTTCACTCTGTATGACAGATTCTAGGTCCCTCCACCTCACTACAAATAATTCAGTTTCATTCCTTTTCATGGCTGAGTAATATTCCATTGTATATATGTGCCACATCTTCTTTATCCATTCATCTGTTGATGGACATTTAAGTTATGTCCATGTCCTGGCTATTGTAAATAGTGCTGCAGTGAATATTGTGGTACATGTGTCTTTTTGAATTATGGTTTTCTCAGGGTATATGTGGGATTGCTGGGTCATATGGTTGTTCTATTTTTAGGGTTTTAAAGAACCTCCATACTGTTCTCCATAGTGGCTGTATCAACTTACATTCCCACCAACAGTGCAAGAGGGTTCCCTTTTCTCCACACCCTCTCCAGCATTTATTGTTTGTAGATATTTTGTTGATGGCCATTCTGACCGGTGTGAGGTGATACCTCATTGTAGTTTTGATTTGCATTTCTCTAATGATTAGTGATGTTGAACATCCTTTCATGTGTTTGTTGGCAATCTGTATATCTTCTGTAGAGAAATGTCTATTTAGGTCTTCTGCCCATTTTTGGATTGGGTTGTTTGTTTTTTGATATTGAGTTGCATGAGCTGCTTGTATATTTTGGAGATTAATCCTCTGTCAGTTGCTTTGTTTGCAAATATTTTCTCCCATTCTGAGGCTTATCTTTTTGTCTTGTTTATGGTTTCCTTTGCTGCGCAAAAGCTTTTAAGTTTCATTAGGTCCCATTTATTTTTGGGTTTATTTCAATTTCTCTAGGAGGTGGGTCAAAAAAGATCTTGCTGTGATTTATGTCATAGAGTGTTCTGCCTATGTTTTCCTCTAAGAGTTTGATAGTGTCTGGCCTTACATTTAGGTCTTTAATCCATTTTGAGTTTATTTTTGTGTATGGTCTTAGGGTGTGTTCTAATTTCATTCTTTTACATGTATCTGTCCAGTTTTCCCAGCACCACTTATTGAAGAGGCTATCTTTTCTCCATTGTGTATTCTTGCCTCTTTAGTCAAAGCTAAGGTGACCATATGTGTGTGGGTTTATCTCTGGGCTTTCTATCCTGTTCCATTGATCTAGATTTCTGTTTTTGTGCCAGTACCATACTGTCTTGATTACTGTAGCTTTGTAGTATAGTCTGAAGTCAAGGAGACTGATTCCTCCAGCTCCTTTTTACTTTCTTAAGATTGCTTTGGCTATTTAGGGTCTTTTGTGTTTCCATACAAATTATAAAATTTCTTGTTCTAGTTCTGTGAAAAATGCCATTGGTAATTTGATAGGGCTTGCATAGAGATTGCTTTGGGTAGTATGGTCATTTTCACAATACTGATTCTTCCAGTCCAAGAGCATGGTATATCTCTCCATCTGTTTATGTTATCTTTGATTTCTTTCATCAGTGTTTTATAGTTTTCTGAGTACAAGTGTTTTGCCTCCTTAGGTAAGTTTATTCCTAGGTATTTTATTCTTTTTCTTGTGATGGTAAATGGGATCATTTCATTAATTTCTCTTTCTCATCTTTTGTTGTTAGTGTATAGGAATGCAAGAGATTTCTGTGCATTAATTTTGTATCCTGCAACCTTACCAAACTCAGTGATTAGTTCTAGTAGTTTTCTGGTAGCATCTTTAGGATTCTCTATGTATAGTGTCATGTTATCTGCAAACAGTGACAGCTTTACTTCTTCTTTTCCGATTTGGATTCCTTTTATTTCTTTTTCTTCTCTGATTGCTGTGGATAAAGCTTCCAAAACTGTGTTGAAAAATAGTCGTGAGAGTGGGCAACCTTGACTTGTTCCTGATCTTAGTGGAAATGTTTTCAGTTTTTCACCATTGAGGATGATGTTGGCTGCGGGTTTGTCATATATGGCCTTTATAATGTTGAGAAAATTCCCTCTATGCCTATTTTCAGGAGGGTTTTTATCATAAATGGATGTTGAATTTAGTCAAAAGCTTTCGCTGCATCTATTGAGATGATCATAAGGTTTTTCTCCTTCAGTTTGTTAATATGGTGTATCACATTGATTGATTTGTGTATATTGAAGAACGCTTGCATTCCTGGGATAAACCCCACTTGATCATGGTGTATGATCCTTTTAATGTGCTGCTGGATTCTGTTTGTTAGTATTTTGTTGAGGATTTTTGCATGTATGTTCATCAGTGATATTGGCTTGTAGTTTTCTTTCTTTGTGACATCTTTGTCTGGTTTTGGTATCAGGGTGATGGTGGCCTCGTAGAATGAGTTTGGGAGTGATCCTCCCTCTGCTATATTTTGAAAGAGTTTGAGAAGGATAGGTGTTAGCTCTTCTCTAAATGTTTGATAGAATTTGCCTGTGAAGCCATCCTGTCCTGGACTTTTGTTTGTTGGAATATTTTAAATTACAGCTTCAATTTAATTACCTGTGATTGGTCTGTTTATATTTTCTAATTCTTCCTGGTTCAGTCTTGGAAAGTTGTACCTGTCGAAGAATTTGTCTATTTCTTCCAGGTTGTCCATTTTATTGGCATATAGTTGCTTTTAGTAGTTTCTTATGATGTTTTGTATTTCTGCAGTGTCAGTTGTAATTTCTCCTTTTTCATTTCTAATTTTATTAATTTGAGTCCTCTCCCTTTATTTCTTGATGAGTCTGCCTAAAGGTTTATCAATTTTGTTTAGCTTCTCAGAGAACCAGCTTTTAGTTTTATTGATCTTTGCTGTTGTTTCCTTCAATTTCATTTATTTCTGCTCTGATCATTATGATTTCTTTCCTTCTTCTAAATTTGGGTTTTCTTTGTTCTTCTTTTTCTAGTTGCTTTAGGTGTAGGGTTAGATTGTTTTTTGAGATTTTTCTGGTTTCTAAAGGTGAGCTTGAATTGCTATGAACTTCCCTCTTAGAACTGCTTTTGCTGTGTCCGATAGGTTTTGGATCCTCGTATTTTGGTTGTCATTTGTTTCTAGGTATTTTTTAATTTCTTCTTTGATTTCTTCAGTGATCTCTTGGTTATTTAACAATGCACTGTTTAGCCTCCTTGTGTTTGTGGTTTTTACAGGTTTTTTTCCTGTAATTGATTTCTAATCTCATAGCGTTGTAGTCGGAAAAGATGCTTGATATGATTTCAATTTTCTTAAATTTTCCAAGGCTTGATTTGTGACCCAAGAAGTGATCATTCTGGAGAACGTTCCATGTGCACTTGAGAAGAAAGTGTATTCTTCCACTTTCAGGTGGAATGTCCTAAAAATATCAATTAAGTCTACCTGGTCTATTGTGTCATTTAAACTTGTGTTTCCTTATTTATCTTCTGTCTGGATTATCTATTGGTGTAAGTGACATGTTAAAGTCTCCCACTGTTATTGTGTTACTGTCAATTTCTCCTATTATGGCTGTTATCATTTGCCTTATGTATTGCAGTACGCCCATGTTGGGTGCATAAATATTTGTAATTGTTTTGCTTCCTTCTTGGATTGATCCCTTGATCATTATGTAGTGGTCTTCCTTATCTCTTGAAACAGTCTTTATTTTAAAGTCTATTTTATCTGATATGAGTATTGCTACTCCAGGTTTCTTGTGGTTTACATTTGCAATGAATACCTTTTCCATCCCCTCACTTTCAGTCTGTATGTGTCCCTGGTTCTGAAGTGGATCTCTTGCAGACAGCATATATAAAGGTCTTGTTTTTGTATCCATTCAGCCAGTCTATTTCTTTTGGTTGGAGCTTTTAATCCATTTACATTGAAGGTGATTATCAATATGTCTGTTCCTATTACCATTTTATTAAGTGATTTGGGTTTGTTTTTTGTGGGTCTTTTTCTTCTCTTGTGTTTCTCACTTAGGGGAATTCCTTTAGCATTTGTTGTAAAGCTGGTTTGGTGGTGCTGAATTCTCGTAGCTTTTGCTTGTCTGTAAAGCTTTTGATTTCCCCACTGAATCTTAATGAGATCCTTGCCGGGTAGAGTAATCTTGGTTGTAGGTTTTCCCCTTTCAACACTTTAAATATGTCCTGCCATTCCCTTCTGGCTTGCAGCGTTTCTGCTGAAAGATCAGCTGTTAACCTTATGGGGATTCCCTTATATGTTATTTGTTGCTTTTCCCTTGCTGCTTTTAATATTTTTTCTGTGTAATTAGTTTTTGATAGTTTCATTAATATGTGTCTTGGCGTGTTTCTCTTTGGGTTTATCCTATATGGGACTCTCTGCACTTCCTGGACTTGATTGAGTATTTCCCATGTTAAGGAAGTTTTCCACTATAATCTCTTCAAATATTTTCTCAGACCTTTTCTTTTTCTCTTCTTCTTCTGGGACCCCTATAATTCGAATATTGGTGCATTTACTGTTGTCTCAGAGGTGTCTGAGACTGTCCTCAGTTCTTTCCATTCCTTTTTCTTATTTTTCTCCCTGGCGGTTATTTCCACCATTTTATCTTCCAGCTCACTTATCCATTCTTCTGCCTCAGTTATTCTGCTCTTGATTCCTTCTAGAGTATTTTTAATTTCAGTTATTGTGTTGTTCATCACTGTTTGTTTTCTCTTTAGTTCTTCTTGATCCTTGTTAAACATTTCTTGTATTTTCTCCATTCTGTTTCCAAGATTTTGGATCATCTTTACTATCATTACTCTGAATTCTTTTTCATTTCCTCTCATTTATTTGGTCCTGTAGGTTTTTTACCTTGCTCCTTTGTCTGTAACGTACGTTTTTGTCGTTTCTTTTTTTTTTTGAAGGGTGGGGCTGTATTCCTGTCTTACTGGTTGTTTGGCCTGAGGCTTCCAGCACTGGAGTTTACAGGCAGTTGGATAGAACCGGGTCTTGGTGCCGAGATGAGGATCTCTGGGAGGCCTCACTCTGATTAATATTCCCTGGAGTCTGAGGTTCTCTGTTAGTCCATCTGTTTGGGCTCAGAGCTCCCACCACAGGAGCTTGGAGTCAACCTCCGGCCTGGGAACCAAGATCCCAGAAGCCTCATGGCACAGCAAAAAAAAAAAAAAGAAAAGAAAAGAAGAAAAGGAGCAGTATAATAACAGAAAATAAAAAGTAAAATAAAATTAGAAAGATAAAAAATATATAAGAAAAATAAAAATATAATTGAAACAACTGCAACAAGGTAAAACAAAACCACAATAGAAAAATGAAAAAATTTAAAAAAAAAGGTGAACTAGCCAAAAGGAGCAGAACCATAACAAAGTACAAAGAATAAAATAAAATTAGAAAAATAAAAGATTTATTGGAAAAAATAAAAATATAAGTGAATCAGCAACAACAGGGTAAAACAGAACCCCAACCTAAAAGAGGAAAAAAGAAAAAAAAAAGAGGCCTTGACTATGGGGGGCGGAGTTTAGGCAGGGGTTGGAACTTAGGCTGGGGCAGGGTTTAGGGTGGGGCAGGGCCTAGGCAGGGGGTGACGTTTAAGCATGGGGTGGGGACTCTGCTTAGGACCTGTGCAGAAGAGGAGAGGCAGCACGTTCAAAGGGGGACCTCCAGAGTGTGGAGTTCCAGAGTTTGGAGATAAGGCCCTGGGTGAGGTTGCGTGGGTGGCGTTTAGGCCTAGTGCAGTTGCAGGGGGTTTCGGAGGGCGTCTCCGAGTGTAGAGGTGGGGCCCTGGCTGGGGGTTAGTGGCAGGGCTTGGGCTCTGCAGCAGGAGGGAGGCATCGAGGGCAGAGGATTAGGCCTGGGAGCTCAACAGGCTCCACAGTGCCTAGGTGGACAGGGAAAGCACTGGCCGCATTCCCTTCTGTTCCTCTGCATGCCCCCCCTCCCCTGCAGGGTCTCCCCCATCACTGCCTGACCCTTAACTGTGGGTGGGTCCTGCTGGGTGTAGGAACTCTTCCTCTCCCCAAACCTCCCCTCAGGGGTGCTGGTCCCTTAGGTCCAGCCTTTACTTTTGCTCCCCCTTCCCTCCCTCCCACTCCCTCAGGACCCGCACGGCTGGAGGGGGCCTCGGTGGGCAGAGGATCAGGCCTGGGATCTCAGCAGCTTCCTGAGGGCCCAAGTGTGCAGGGGGTGCCAGTCCCGTCCCGCCTCCGCTTCTCCACCCCCCTCACTCCCCCCACGCCGCATGTCCTACCTGGTTGCTGGGGGATCCTCCCATCCCCTTAGGTGTCCATGGTCGCCCACCGCTGCCTGGTAGGTGCCCTAGTTGTGTGGAGACATGAATTTTGCGTCCTCCTCCCCTTATTTTAAAGTCAGTTCATAACCTTAATTCCACCTGCAAAGTCCCTCCATAGCAGTACCCGATTGATTAACCAGCAGAAGGAACTATTTCAGGGATTTCTTTAGAATTCTCCCTACTATAAGGTTGTTGGTTGGTCAGAAGCTTAGAGTGATGTAACTTGATTGAGTCCTCTCAGGAAAAGTTACATTTCAGTGGAGTCTAGGGAACTATGGAGAGAAAACTCATGAAAAGGCTGCTTTAATTCCAAGGACACCACACAACCTTAAGTTTCATATCTGACTCATCTTATGACCTGTCAAGAAAAACAGACGCCATCACAAACGTAAACAACTGTAATATAAATATCTTATATTCCATACCTTAAGTTATTTCTGATTATACATTAATAAATAAACATCATAATTTGCCCTTTGTTCTGAAAACATTGCTGCAGCAATGTTTCTCTCTTTCCCTCTTATCTAGATGGTTCCCATCAATACGTGATTATGTTTATTTTTCCCATTAAACACACACACACACACACACACACACACACACAAAGAATTTTTATTTTATCAATTCTCTCCTTATCTCTGCTTCTTATTTGTATTTTTTTGTCTGCAATTTCGTTCTGACTTTTTTCCTGAGTCTACTCTAAAATGCAGCATTATTTCCCCCAGCCTTTTACCCAAACTGCCTTTATCATGAAGCACGGTGACCTCCAAGTTACAAATCTGATGGCCATGTCTGAGTATTCATCTTAATAGACCCATAATCAGCATTTGAACCAGATGATACACTTTGATGCACTTTCTTCCTTGATATGCTTTCTTCCTTGTTGGCTTCCAAGACATGATTCTTGAATTGTCTTTCTCCTGTCTTCCCAGCTACTCCTTATTTATTTATTTTTATTATTTTTTTTTTTTGCGGTACGCGGGCCTCTTACTCTTGTGGCGTCTCCCTTTGTGGAGCGCAGGCTCCGGACGCGCAGGCTCAGCGGCCATGGCTCACGGGCCCAGCTGCTCCGCGGCATGTGGGATCTTCCCAGACCGGGGCACGAACCCATGTCCCCTAGCATCGGCAGGCGGACTCTCAACCACTGCGCCACCAGGGAAGCCCAGGCTACTCCTTCTTTGATATATGTTCTGGTTTCACCTTCTTGCCCAAACCCTATATTTTGAAGTGCCGCTATTCATGGCATTTGAACTTTCTCATTTTCTATGCAAATGTTCTTACCAGGTGATCTCAATGATTCTCATGGCTTTAGCCGCCCTCTCCATATGTTGATAGTCACCAAAGTTATATCTGAAGCCTGGAATTCTTCCTTCAACTTCCAAAACTATTGACTCAATATTTCATTTCAGTGTCCAACAGGAATCTCAAAATTAATATGCTCCAACCTGAACTACTAATATTTCTACTTTCCTTCCTGAAACGCTCTCCATCCACAATCTTTTATTTACTTAGGCCCGAAAACTTTGATTGATCTTGTACATCTTTCTTGCTCTAATCTCTTATCCAATTCTTGTTAAAAACATAGCTCTTCTATTTTCAGAATATATCTAGATTATATTCATCTTCTTTGCCACTGCCCAAGGTCAAAAGTTCAGACAATCACTATCTCTCACCTGGATTATGGCAAAAACGTCACGACAGGTCTCTCTAATTCTGCCCTTGCACCCTACAGTTTATTCTCACATCAGCATCAGTGCCTAACATCTCTGACTTCTCTCCTAATACACCTGCCAAGTCCTCATTTACTTTCTTGCTTTTTCATGCAGGTGATCCTGGCTTTTACCCCAGAGTCTATGCATTAGCTATTGGTTCTGCCTCATTAACTTTTCCAATGTGTACCCATCTGGCCAATTCTTACTTTCTTCAATTCTTTTCTCAGAAAGCTTCTTCTAAGGGAGATCTTCCCTTGTCACTCCTCTTAAATGGCAGCGCTCTCATTCCCACTTGACATTTCCTATTCCCCCTTCCTGTTTTATTTTCTTCTTATAACTTACCTATCATCCACCTAGACTATAGACTCCATGTGGTCTGATGCATTTGTCTGCATTTTCCTAACTATCTCAGTGCTTAGAGCAAAGCATGGAATATAGTAAGTGGTCAGTAAATATTTCATGGTGGGGGAAAAAGATAAGTAAAGTATATTGACATAGAGTATACTTGGCTACAACCCTATAAGGTAAATAGAGCAGGTATTATTTTATTTTCCAAATGAAGGCAATTATTATGTCTTGCCCAAGGTCACAAAACTAGTTAAGTGTGAGAGATTAAACCAAAACTCAACTCTCCTGACTCCTAACCTGGTTTTCTTCCTACTGCAATAGGTGCTAAAAATATAGCGTTATCTGTTCTGGGGAGCTATAGTGCAATGTCCCCCAAGAACCTGGAAATAAAGAAATAAGATTGCCTTCTGAGAGGTACTTTATGAAATCAACATATAATTAATCAGTTACTTTAAAGAACTAGAATTGCTTTTAAACCAAAGGGACCCTTACCTATTAAATGGCTTAACGTTTCTAAGGAAAGAATGTTTTAATAAGAAAAGGCAGACTTTCTAGAGGCAATTTAAAAGGATACTCAAAAGCAAAAGTTAGTAAAATGTGTCCGAAGGGAGGGAGCCTCATTCAGCCAGTGAACTATGAGAATTCCAGAGCCTTTGTGTCCATGGGTGAGTCAGATTCTCTTAGGCCATGCCAATGAACATTTGATTCAGCTCCCTAACTTATTTTTTTTTCTGATTTAATCACCAAACAATATTATGATTAATACTTGATTTTCCACGCAGCTCTTGTCTCCCTGCAGAAGTGAAATTCCTGGCAAAATGTTCTCCTGCAATCTTGTCCTGATGTTAACTATTTCTTAGTGAAAGTTAATAAATTGACCTTATAATTATGATTTGGCTTCTGTGAAAAGACATGTACTGACACACATATTCTGATTCATTTGACAGTTATAGTCTGAGGACTTTTAAAAAATCAGTTTATGATTTAATATATCAGTTTCCTGAACTTGGTTAACTGAATGTGAATCTCTTCTGCACCTTCTCCCACTTCTGCTAAATATGAAGATGCTCTTAACCTTTCAGCTGTGGAAGAAAATCAACCACAGCCTCCTTCGTGTCAGCTGCTATTTGAAATGCTGGGCAAGAGAAGACTCTGAAGGAGAGTTCTGGCTTAGCGGGGAGGACCTTTCTTTTCTTAATAGAACATTAGCAAGATACATTAGCTGAAGTTCAGCTACTTTAGGGAATAATTAGTTGGTTAAAGACTGCTCTGGTCCTCAAAAGAGGGAGGAATTGTTCTTGTAGATTAGAAGCAATTATTTTGGCAATTTGGATTTTTATCAAGAGTGGTAGGGAAGGACAGTTGGGGCTAAGGTCACCTGCGAGAGAGAGTGGGGAGAAACAGCTGCAGGGAACAGGACACAAGTGAGGCGCAGTGGAAAATTCTGTCTTTAGGGATGTCTCACACACGAAAACCAGGTTTCTAAGTCTGCCAGGCTTAGAGCCAAACACACACTCACTGACATCCTGATTTACCAAGTACATTTGGTCACAGATAGTTTTAATTCTTGCATTTCTACATTTATATATGTTTCAATAAGCTGTGTTTTGATGGTTGCTCCATTTTAAAGTGTTGAATAATAGCTAACAAAACATCTAGGGAAACTATTTTATTTCCTGAAAGAAAGCTCCAGTCCTCTTATTTGTTTGTTTTGCTCCTTACTTGCCTTTCTAATTTATTTCATCATGAAAGATAAATATTTGGGAGGTTTACTGTGACAACTTCAAGTTTCTATTGTACTGTAGTCAGATCTTGAATAAATAATTAATTTGATGGAACAAAGAGCAACATAAACATATCAAAACATACTGGCATTGTGTTTAAATAACACCTGAATTTTAGTTGTAGTGCTTACATTTTCTTTTTAAAATCAAGGTACCATTTGGTTACCACAGAAGTAAAAAATGACTAGTGGAAGGTGAGTTGGAAAAAGGCGTCATGATTTTTACGGGAGGGCATGAAATGACTTATGATGGCAGGTGAAGGGATTAATGAGGAGTAGGCAGGTTACCCCTGGCTCAGGAACCAGGACTGACAGGAATGGGGGATGGGGGTGAAATGGGATAAAGAGTTTTGTGGTTGAGAATGTTAAGGTACCTCACTAGTCATCATGAATATTCTCCCTTAACATGGTGGCTAAATCATCGATGATGAAATACAAGGAGGTGGGATACTTCAGGCATCAGGAAGGCTGCATTTATCTCCAAGTAAAAGGGAGGATAACTCTAATAATTAATCATGTTTTCTCATTAGCCTAAAGTTGTTAAGAGTGAATCAGGAAGGACATGTTATGTCAACAATATAAGTAGAGGGACTTCCCTGGTGGCGTAGTGGTTAAGAATCCACCTGCCAATGCAGGGGACACGGGTTCGATCCCTAGTCTGGGAAGATCCCACATGCCGCGGAGCAACAGAGCCCGTGCGCCACAACTATTGAGCCTGCACTCTAGAGCCTGCATATCACAACTACTGAAGCCCAAGTGCCTAGAGCCTGTGCTCTGCAACAAGAGAAGCCACCGCAATGAGAAGCCCACGCACCGCAACAAAGAGTAGCCCCTGCTCGCCACAACTAGAGAAAGCCCGCGCACAGCAACGAAGACCCAAAGCAGCCAAAAATAAATAAATAAATAAATTTATTTTTTTTAAAAAAACGGGGCTTCCCTGGTGGCGCGGTGGTTGAGAATCTGCCTGCTAATGCAGGGGACACGGGTTCGAGCCCTGATCTGGGAAGATCCCACATGCCGCAGAGCAGCTAGGCCCGTGAGCCACAACTACTAAGCCTGCGCGTCTGGAGCCTGTGCTCCGAGGCCACGACAGTGAGACGCCCGCGCACCGCGATGAAGAGTGGCCCCCACTTGCCACAACTAGAGAAAGCCCTAGCACAGAAACGAAGACCCAACACAACCAAAAATAAAAATAAATAAATCAAAAGAAGGCTCAACATTAAAAAAAAAAAAAAAAAAACAGTATAAGTAGAAGGAGCACCATATAATCTGGAGTCTCCAACAGCAAGAACTGCAGGTATCAGCATTTCACACTAGCTTTCCAGAAGAGCTTGTTTTAAACTCAGGCCAAAGCACTACAGAGCTGCATAATGAAAAATCTAGACTTTTTAAGGTATCGAAGAAGGCCTGGGATTTGAACACATGGACAGGCATGACTAGAGATGTATTGTCAAACTTCTTAATTCGGGGGTGATGACAAGGGCTTCATTATAATTTGTGCCTCATTCTCTATTATAGAAGATATTCTCAAATGGTCTGCCTGACATTATGTGTCTATGCACAGCATCATCACCAAAAGGAGACACATCAATTACAGGAAGCCGTGCTATGTTTTTCCCCAGTGTTTTGAGTCAATGACATCCTGATGGTAGAAGTTGCAAGGTCATAATGTGCTTTCTTTATTCATTTGATAACCCATGAAGAAATTAAGACATGGGGTTTTTTAACTGAAGAAAAGTATAATACAGATTGAATAATACAGAAAATTTCAAAACTCTTACTTTTTTTTTAAAAAATTGGACAATTCATTGAATTTTACCCTGATCTTACTTTTTGTGGGTTCAACATCAGGAGCACTGATGTGGCGACCAAGAGGTTATCAGTGCAGATTTGTCTTTTTGTTGAGTTGATCTTACGTTAATTTGCTCTGGACATTGGATATTGGAAGGTATTTCTTTCTGTGACGAGATGGCTAGATTAGGAGGTCAGGAAAATAAGGATGCAGTGTATTTCTGGATTTAAACAGCTCATTTCGTATGGTCCATCACAAAATCATTGTAACTAAAATAACTTGCATTGGTCTCAACAGATCTATTAATCTTCTGGGTCATATATTGTCTGTGTTTGATTGAATCTCTTTGTTTACAGGTTATCAACAGACTTCTTTTTAGAACTGCTCCTTTAAATTCCATGATGAAGGAAGAATTCTTACTGGCTCAGGCCATTATTTTTTTTTTTAAGATTTATCATTTATTTATTTATTTTTAGCTCCATTGGGTTTTAGTTGAGGCACCTGGGATCTTCGTTGAGGCATGCAGGATCTTTCGTTGCAGCACCCGGGCTCTTCGTTGTGGTGCATGGGCTTCTCTTTAATTGGGGCATGCGGGTTTTCTCTCTCTAGTTGTGGCACGTGGGCTCCAGGGAGCGTAGGCTCTGTAGTTTGCGGCATGCGGGCTCTCTAGTTGAGGTGCACGAGTTCAGTAATTGTGGCGCACAGGCTTAGTTTCCCTGCGGCCTGTGGGATCCTAGTTCCCCAACCAGGGATCAAACCCATGCCCCCTGCATTGGAAGGTGGATTCTTTACCACTGGACCACCAGGAAAGTCCCTCAGGCCATTATTAACGTTAATTTTTGTTTTTAAAAAAGATGATCTTTTAAGCCCCCTTTATGAACTCTGGGTTCAAGTTCATATAATAATGTTTCAGTCTAGTCTCTGAGAAATTCCTGTAGCCAAATGGTACAGTTCGGCACTGTGGGACACACAAATTTAGGGGGTTCTGTTAGTGACAGGAAAGACCGCTGCTTCTGAGAAGGCTTTTTTACAAGTCCACATTTTAGGTAAAGCCTGATGGGAGGAGAGCACATTTCTGGACATAGTTAAGAGCCAGGAAGAGTATGGTACACTTCTGTGTCTGTTCTTTTTATTTGAATTGAGATTGGCAATGCTGAAACAAGAACGTTCGAAGGAGAAGGTTTGGCATCGATCTCTTCAGTATACTTCAAAATAGTTCTTTCATGCATAGGGTAACTTACCATGGAGACTTGTTTTTTTAAACTCAATACCTATTAACACTGCTCAGAACATACACTGGAAAATATTGCTCTAGATAATCTGAAATCTCTTCTTGGATTAAACTATAAGTATAAAAAAATGTGAAAATGAATTACATCAATCAAGTACCACCACCCATCTCTCCTGCAGCTCCATGCCTGAATTGTTTTTACAGAATTGTATTTTGGAACTATGCCCTTGGGCCACACTGAGGATCCTTAGAAGAAACAGCCCTGAGAAACTCATTACTTTATTTACTGCAAGAATTTTGTTGAGGATGTTGTTCTCTGCATTACCCTGCAGACACCTCGCGAGAACCCCCTGGAGAAATATATCTCCAGAGTCAGTACGAAGAACAGTCTTCTCTTTCCTGAGCAAGTGGTTGTTGGTCTCATGGACACTGAGAGTTACAAAAATGATTGTTTTCGAGTTTATACTAGGGACTAGAAAACACAGAGCAATTTAGGGCACATCTCTATGATTGGTACAGAATATCACAGCTCTTTTGTGATGGTCTCACTGCATATTTTTAAAAGTTTTCCTATTTTATTTTCTTTCACCTTGATACATTCACTACTTAGTTTAATTTGCTTTTGTAGTATGTATTTTGTAAGCAATCTAAACTCTTTGGTAAAAGCAGAGTATAAATAAGCAAACTAGCTTTATAATATGAGTGAGACCAAGATATCTTTGAAAAGCCAATGGCCTAATCTTAGATGAAGAACTTGATTGTCATTTGAAATAGCCATATCTCCATGAAGTCTCCTAGTGCGGAAGTATGTTGAATGAGGGTGTTGTTTGAATCAGAATTTCTGAGGCCAATGCCTAAGCATAGGTATTTTTTAGAAGCTAGTAATTCTAACATGTATAATCACAAAGAAAGGCATTTCTGGACTGGAAAAGAGCAAGTGCAGTGCCTTGAGAAGGGAACAAGCTTGACATTGCTCCAAGAGAATAAAAAGCCCTGCCTTCTTGGCTCAGAAGGTGTTGAAAGGAAAGGTGTGGGAGATAAAGTTGAGAAGTAGACAGGCTTGATTTCAAGCAGAGCCTTATAAACTATGATAAGAAGTTACATTGCATTTCAAAAACAATAGAGGGCCACAAGAGGGTTATTTGTTAAGTCAAGTTTATTAAGGTATAATTGACATATGGCAAAATGCGCTCTTTTTAGTATATAGTTCTATGCATTTCGATAAACACGTAGAGTCAGGTAAACATCTTTGGCCATCAAAACAAAGAAAAATTTTTATCGCTCCAAAAAGTTCCATAATGTCTCTTTGGAAGTCAGGCCCTTCTCCTACCCTGAATTCCTGGTAACCATGGCTCTGCTCTCTGTTGCTATAGTTTTGCTTCTTAAAGAATATCTTATAAATTAGATCATAGCATGTGTAGCCTTTTGAGTCTGGCTTCTTTCACTTAGCAAAATGCACTTGCCATTCATTCTTACTGTTGCATGTATACAGAGGGCTTCGAGAAGGGGGATAATACAAACTGCTTTATATTTTGTGAAAATAGCTCAGTTACTATGATGAGAATCATGGTATCATGGTTGTTAAGAGGTGATTATAGCACCTTAGGCAAAGGGAGGTGATGATGGTTTCCCCAGTGACAGCAGTGGAGGTTCTGAGAAATGGTTGATGTGGGAAATATTTTGAAGTTTGAACTGACAGGCATTCTAGTGATTTAGGTATGAATGAGAATTGTCCACTTGGGAGAAAAATAATATTAAATTAATAATTTAAATATAAAACAATGAAAGTATTAACAATTCTTAGGAGACTTATTTAGTATAATCTTAGAATGAAAAATAGTTTCTCAAGCAAGACAAAAAAATAATAGAACTTAGGAAAAATTTGCAATATAAAAAATTAAAATTTGTATAAGGTGAAAGACACCACAATTTAAGTTGTAAAACAAGCGCCAGCCAGGGAGAAACTTTAATAGCGCATATGACCTGGTATTGATATACACGCTATATAACGAGCAAAGAAACAACCCAAAAGAAAAATGGGCAAAGCAGAAAAAAAAATTTACTGAAAAAACAGTGTCCAATATACATATAAAAAGATGTTTATTCTCATTACTATTTGATTCAGCAATTTCACATCTGGAACTACATTCTATAGTAATACTTATGTATGTGGGCATAGATTGTTTTGCATCAATAAGGAAATAAATATGTAAATTTTGGTTCATGGGCACAATAAAATATTATGCAGCCATTAAAAAGAATGAACTAGATCTGTATGGTGTCATGGAAAGTTCTATGTTAAATGAAAAAGTTGCAAAACAGTTTATTCATCATGATTCCTTTGATAGCTAATTAAAAGAAACTTTTGTGATTGTGTGTATGAAAAAGAGAGAGAGAGTAAATACAAAGAAAAACAACTGGATTCACACCAGATGGTTAAAAGATTAACAGCAGCATTTCTGCAGAGGGTGTGGGATTGGGTATGATTATAAAGAAAATATTTCACATTTTTCTTCATTTTTTGTAAGGCTTGACAATTTTTAAGATTTAAAATTATGCTCTTGCAAACATTGTTGCAATTATTATTCTTATTCATTTACTCTTGCAAATATGCATCAATAATTTCTCTCAGATATTTACCTAAAAGTGAAACAGTTGCATTATAGATATATGCTTTTTTTCATTTATTGGTTAGTGACAGTGAAGAAATATATAGACGGTTGGAATGATCATACAATGGGATTCTTTACAGCATTAACAAATAATCTAGAGACACCTGTATCAATGTAGAAAAAAATTATTTGAAGTCTCATAGTATACCTTTTATGCACATTTTTAAGAAAACTGATTTTATATATTATTATGGAGAAATACATATTAGTAAATGGTTGAAATATGCAAGGAACAATTCCACACTGACACAAGAGAGTGGTTAATTTTGGAGGAGATGGTATGAGTTGGGGCTTTGTCTTTATATTTGACTCCTTAAAACGTCTAAAGCATATATGACATGTAAACTTGTTTGCTAATAAACATGTTTGCTAAATCTGGATGAATTAAATATGGGGACCTGTTACATTATTTTCTATTATTTTTCATTACTAGAAACGGAGAGTATTTTGCTTAGATGAAGACTAAAGAAAAAACAGAACTACTTTGAGGAAATATGATAAATATTGCTTAAAATTGGGGATGGGGAGAGAAGTGTTTAGTCTGGAATGAAATGATACTATTGAGATTTCTCTTGAATTATCATAATACAAATAATCAGTCATATTTATTAAAACATTAATGTATGCTAAGCACTTTGCAAATGCCTTTTGTGTATTTTATCATTGAATTCTTAGAACAATTTTATGAATCACACGTATGGAAAATGACCTTAGATGGGTTTAGAACCTTATTCATGGTCACTCAGTAATCAAGGGGTAGAACCAAGATGAACTAAGCTTTCTGATTCCTTTCAAAGTCCCAGCTCTTAACCTACATGTTCTGTCACCAAATATTATTTTTCTATTGTGGGAAGAAACATAGAGGGGCCTGGCACTAGTCCTAAATCAGATGAGTTATTAGGAGATGAGGCAAGGAAATGAAAGCAAGATTTGAGGAAAAGTAGAAAAGTAGTACAGACTAAAATTTAGCTTTCCCTCTGAGAAGAAAATCACCAGCGTATTAAATCTTTAAAAGATTTAATAGGAATGGGTGTGAAGTACTTGTATTTTCATTTTTTTTCAGTTGCTCAAGTACATGCAAGATTTTTTAAATTATTTTTTATTGAAATATACTCATTGAACAATATTGTGTTAGTTTCAGGGATATAACAGTGATTGGACATTTAAATAGATTAGTAAATAATCACCATGTTAGGTCTTGTAACCATCTGTCCCCATACAAAGTTTTTACAGTTCTATTGACTATATTTCTTAGGCTATATGAATACGTCCCTGTGACTTATTTATTTTATAACTGAAAATTTGTACCTCTTAATTTCCTTCACCTATTTCACCCATTCCCCCCACCCACTTCCCCTCTGGCAACCACCCTTTTGTTCTCTTTATGTGTGAGTCTGTTTTCCTTTTGTGTTGTTTTGTCTCTTTTGTTTTTTAGGTTCCACATATACGTGAGATCATATGGTATTTGTCTTTCTCTATCTGACTTACTTCACTTAGCATAATACCCTCTAGAGCCATGAAGGTTATTTCAAATGGCAAGATTTTATTCTTTTTTATGTCTGAGTAATATGCCACAGTGTGTGTGTATACACACACACACATATATATATATATGTGTGTGTATATATATATATACACACATATATATATATACGTATATGTATGTACGTATATATATATGTATATATGTATATACACATATATATGTGTGTATACACATATATATATATCTCACCTTCTTTATCCATTCATCCATCTCTGCACACTTAGATGGCTTCCATATCTTGGCTATTGTAAATAATCCTGCAATGAACATAGGGATATATATATATATATCCTTTTGAATTAGTACTCTTTTCTTTAGGTAATACCCAGAAGTGAACTTGCTTGATCATATGTTAGTTCTTTTTTTAATTATTGGAGGAACCTCCGTACTGTTTTCCATAGTGGCTGCACCAATTTACAATCCCACCAAGAATGTATAAGGATTCCCTTTTCCACACATCCTTGCCAACACTTGTTATTTATTGTCTTTTTATGATAGCCATTCTGATAGGTGTGAGGTGATATCTCATTGCAGTTTTGATTTGCATTTCCCTGGATATTAGTGATGTTGAGCATCTTTTCATGTGCCTGTTAGCCATGTGTATGTCTTCCTTGGAAAAATGTCTACTCAAGTCCTCTGCCCATTTATTAAATTTTTGTTTTGAATTATATGAGTTCTCTATATATTTTGAATATTAACTCCTTATCAGATATGTTGTTTGCAATTATCTTCTCTAATTCAGTAGGCTGCCTTTTCATTTTGTTGATGGTTTCCTTCATTGTGTAAAAGGTTTTTAGTTTGATGTAGTCTCATTTGTTTATTTTTGCTTTTGTTTACCTGGTTTGAGGAAACAGATGCAGCAAATATTGCTAACATCAATCTCAAAGAGTGTACTGCCTATGCTTTCTTCTAGAAGTTTCACGGTTTCAGGGTTACATTTAAGTTTTTAATCCATTTTGAGTTTATTTTTGTATATGAAGTGAGAAAGTGATCCAGTTTCATTCTGTCACATGTAGCTGTCCAGTTTTCCCAACACCATTTGTTGAAGAGACTGTCATTTCCCCATTGTACGTTCTTATCTCCTTTGTTGTAGATTAATTGACCATATAAGCATGTTTTCTTCTTCTGGGTTCTCTCTTCTTTTCCACTTATCACTATGTCTGTTTGAATGCCAGTACCATATTGTTTTTTATTACTGTAGCTTTGTAGTATAGTTTGAAATCAGGAAGTGTGATACATCCAGCTTTGTTCTTCTTTCTCAAAAAAAAAATGGTCACAGGTATTTTTATAGGAATAAATTGAATCTGTACATTGACTTGGGTAGTATGGACACTTTAACAATATTAATTCTTCCAATCCATGAGCATAGTATATCTTCCCATTTGTTTGTGTCATCTTCAGTTCCTTTCATCAGTATCTTATAGTTTTCAGAGTACAGGTCTTTAACCTCCTTGGTTAGATTTACTCCTAGGTATTTTATTCTTCTTGGTGCAATTGTAAAGGGGATTGTGATGGTAATTTCTCTTTCTGACAGTTCATTATAGTGTATAGAAATGCAACAGATTCCTGTAAATTAATTTTGTTTCCTGCAACTTTACTGAATTCATTTATTAGTTCTAACAGATTTTGGTGGAGTTTTTAGGGTTTTTATATACAGTATTATGTTACCTGCAAGCAGTGACAGTTTTACTTCTTCATTTCCAATTTAGACTCTTTCCTTTTATTTTTCTCATTGCTGTAGCTAGGATTTCTGTTACTATGTTGAATAAAATTGGCAAGAGTGGGCATCCTTCTCTGTTTCTGATTTTAGAGGAAATGCTTTTATCTTTTCACCATTGAATATGATGTTCACTGTGGGTATGTCATATATAGCCTTTATTATGTTGAGGTATGTTCCCTCTACACCCACTTTGTTGAGAGTATTTACCATAAATGGATGTTGAATTTTGTCAAAAGATTTCTGCATCTATTGAGATAATCATATGATTTTTATCCTTTATTTTGTTAATATAGTGTATCAAATTGATTAATTTGCACTTATTGAACCATCTTTGCATCACGGAAATAAATCCCACTTGATCATCATGTCTGACCCTTTCATTGTATTGTTGAATTCAGTTTGCTAGTATTTTGTTGAGGAGTTTTGCATTTTTGTTCATCTGGAATATTGGTCTGTAATTTTCTTTTTTTTGTAGTGTCTTTGGTTTTGAATTCAGAGGAATGCTGGCCTCATAAAATGAATTTGGAACCATTCCTTCCTCCTCAATATTTTGGAATAGTTTGAGAAGGCTTGGTGTTAACTCTTATTTAAATAAGAATAATTTCTTATTATTCCTGGGTAGAATTCCCCTGTGAAACAGTCTGTTCCTAGACTTTTGTTTGTTGGGAGTTTTTTTGATTAGTGATCAATTTCATTACTAGTGCTCTATCTGTACAGATTTTCTATTTCTTCCTGATTCAGTCTTGTAAGATTATATGTTTCTAGAAATTGACCCATTTTTCTTTCTGTGTTGTCTAATTTGTTGGCATATAATGGTTTATAGTAATCTCTCATGATATTTTGTAGTTTTGTGATGTTGGTTATAACATCTCCTTTTACAATTCTGATTTTATTTATTTGGGTCCTCTCTTTTGTTCTTCTTTATTAGTCTGGTTTATAAATTTTGTTTATCTCTTTGAAGAACAAGCTCTTAGTTTTTTTAATCTTTTTTTTTTTCGGTCTGTATTTCATTTATTTCTGCTCTAATCTTTATTATTTCCTCCCTTTTGCTAACTTTGGGGTTTTTTGGGGGGGTTCGTAAGGTAGGCCTGTATCACTATAAACTTCCTTCTTAGAACTGTTTTTGTTGTGTCCCATAAGTTTCAGAGTGTTGTGTTTCCATTTTCATTTGTCTCCAGGTATTTTTTTTTCCTCTTTTATTTATGCTATGACTCATTGATTGATTAGGAGCAAATATTTATTACTACTGTAAGTAGTTATAATTTTGGTGTACCCTTGGGAGGAGGTGAGTTCAAGGTCTTCCTACTCCCACCATCTTGATCCCTTCTCCATCTGTAGTTCCACTTTTGAACTGCTAGTTCAAGCATAAAAGAGAAACAATGTATTCTCAAGAAGATCCTATTTCAGATATTATCCCCACTGGAAATCTTGAAGGGTAAATAGGTGTGTTAGTTTTCAAGGGTTTTCATAACAAAGTAAAATAAACTTGTTGTCTTAAAACAGAAATGTATTCTCTCATAATTCTTCAGTCTAGAAATCTGAAGTTAAGGTGTCAGCAGAGCCATGTTCCCTCTGAGACTCTGAGTAGAATGCATTCTTCCTCTTCCTGGCTTCTGGTGGGCAGCGCTCAATTCTTGGTGCTTTTGGCTTGTAGCTATATAACTACAATTCCTGCCTCCATCTTCAAATGGCAGTCTTTTCTTGTATTTTCACGTCTTTTTAAAAGTATACTGATCATATTGGATTAAGAATTCACCATACTCCAGTATTCCCTCATCTTACCTAATTATCTCTGCTATAAACCTATTTCCAGTAAGGTCACATTCTAAATTACTAGTGGTTAAGACTTCAACATACATTGTTGTGGGAAACAGATCATCCCGTAACAACCAGGAAAACAAATTTATAATTTTCAGGTTTTATTCTTGACCTTGGTAAATATTCAGCATTAATAAAAAATTAAAATTACATTAAAATATAAATAATAGATATAGATATCCAGTGCGTCTATATATATGCTATGCTTTATTTCTAAGTAATACACATAATTTAAATCATTAGCATTTATTATTATGTACTGAGATTTTTGTATCTAAATAATAATCTCTTTAGAAAAATAAACTTTTAAAGTATCACTACAATAAAGAAACCAGTGGCGGGCTTCCCTGGTGGCGCAGTGGTTTGAGAGTCCGCCTGCTGATGCAGGGGACACGGGCTCGTGCCCGGTCCGCGAAGATCCCACATGCCGCGGAGCGGCTGGGCCCGTGAGCCGTGGCCGCTGAGCCTGCGCGTCCGGAGCCTGTGCTCCGCAACGGGAGAGGCCACAACAGTGAGAGGCCCGCGTACCGCAAAAAGAAACCAGTGGCATAAAACTGTATTACCTTTTCTCAGATTCCTTATTCAGGATAGCTTATAGTATTCATATCAAACAATCATTGCATAAGTAACCTTTTGGTGAGGTAAATTTTTATAGCAGGCCTGCAAGACATGCAGAATCTTCGTAGGAAAAGCTGTTGATGAGTATGTTTTGTGTTCCTTTTTATTTAGTTGTTCCATTTTGTTTTCTTTTATTTTCTTCCCTGGCAGAAAGCCTTAGTGGAAACAAAATTGTTTTTCTCATGCTTAATGATTAGTGCTCTTTCTCACCCTGACTTCCTGCCCCATCTTGAATAGAAAGCAGCACATGAGTATCTAAATAGGAATCAAATGTTCTTGGAAAAAGATGCAAAAGAAACAAGAAGACAACTGGATTTTATTCGCTTCTCAGGGACGCGTTCATTGAACTGCAAAAGCTGAAGCACCTGGGAAAATCTGTCTAGGCAGGCAGGGATGTGAACAATAGGGGAAAATACATTTCTATGTCAGCTTAGAGGGCTGGGAACTATTATACACTGTGGTTGGAGTGTGATCAAGTGCAATTCAAAAGAGAGATTATTTCAGAACCTTATAGCATAACAATAAAATGTAGAAAACAGATGAATGTGTGTGTATGTCCTTTCAGGCAGAAAGTATCTGTTTTGGAAAAAACGAAGTTTACCTATGCTGATTTAGAGAACTCAAACATGTCTCTCTTGAGTATTCTGCAATTATTTCCATCCAGTGAGCCTTCAGAAATCAAAGATCACTGTGACAGTGGGAATGTGTGTTGGGTTGAGTTGCCTACCAGAACAGATAGTGTGGAGAAGACAACTATAGACAACTCAGGAAAAGAAAACATTTTAAATACAGCTTTCTTAATTCAGTTCTTCAATCAAAGAAAAAGGAGGGTACATAGGTGCTAAATGTAGAAATTGAAGTGCTAAATTTCTCCTATGCTCCCAGCATTGCTAGGGCTGGAATCCCCCAGATTCCACTTGAGCATCAAGGTAATACTCACTAGCATCCACTGGCTTGACCAACCCTTCATTAACCATCAAATGCAGGGAAGTGGGTGTTGGGGTGGGCGAGGGAGGGAGCTGCTTAGATATTCTAGTTGCAAATGTACTAATCTGCAAGAATTAGAACATAATTAAACCCCATCAAGATTTGGAAGCCCTGGAAAGATTTACTTTACCCACAAATAGCCATGAATTTGACACGTGTAGAAAATTAGATTGTGTAAAAGAAAACTTCATTGATTACACTTTTTTTTTTTTGAGATGCAGACGGAGACGGAGGGTGGTGAGGAGGTAAAAATAAATTTGTCTAGGTAATTAAAATAAGTGAACTATGTCAGCATGTGTTATTATTAAATGCTCTAAATATTACCTTGAGCTTGTATAGTTAATGACAAATATCTGTATTTTATCAGCAAATTCCTTTGTGATAGTTTAGTGCAAGCCTTATATAGGCATTGAGCACGCTAGGTGTCTTTTTTTCATAGTGAATTTTATTTTTTTTAAGTTAAAGACAAAACTGTGACACATGACCTGCTATTAGCTTTAATTTCAAGTTAAACATGTATTCTAAGAAGCAAATTGACTTGTGTTCACAAAACTTTAGGATCCCGTCCACGTCCCTCCTTTCCAAACATATTGCTGAACCTGTACCTCGCCCCCACCTTCTATCAACTTAATTCTTTGCACTTTTATCTCAATACATTTTATATTTTCAGGAGAACCTGAAGGTTTTCATAGAGACTCAGAGCTAGTTGCTAAATCTTTTTTATCTGCATATTGCTTGGTGCCAACTAAAAATTGTCACCTGCCATCTGCCTCTATAAGGATTAGGTCACTAGTCACTGCCGTCGCTGACCTTCAACACACCCTGAAAGGAGTTCAGGGCAGAGATCAGGAGTGCGGCAGTCTGTGCTCTGGAAAAAACTAGCAGAACAGACCTTTCCATAGATATTTTCAGGAGAAGATTTTATGAGCACAATTTCTGGCATCTTCCCCTATCTAAAAGAGCGCTAAAAGCATTAAAGGAGACATCTGCTAGCAGCCACCTTCTTGTGACTAGTAGCAACCTTCTGTCAAAATGTGTGCTTGATTGCATGTATCCTCTTTCACCAAAATCACATACATACTGACCCCCTTACCTCTTCGGAGCAGTTCCACAGCGCTATCTGAGAAGTGGTCTCCAAGGCTGTAGCCATCATTTTGCCCCAGATAGAACTTAAGTCACCACTCTGACGTTGTGCATTTCTTTTTCAGTTGACATTGGCCTTGTGTTTTGTTTTTCTGGTTAGATTAGTTTGTTGGTGGTTTGTTTCTCTTTAATTCTGGTGATTTTCTTATTTCCAAGATTATGACCTTTTCAATTTCATAGACAAGCATTATTATTACATTAAAATGCCACATCATTTCTATCAGTCACCTTCTTCGATGGTAATTTTATCATCTGTTTATGCTAATGCCTAGTTAGAACCTCAATAACCAAGTCAAATTTACTTCTCCTTAAAGACCTCTTTAAAGTAAACAACAAATAGTTTTTTTCTTAGTATTGGGACAAATTTTTTGCGTGGAACTTGCCTATATTACAAAAGGTATTTGTTGTTCATCTTAAATCCAAATTTCAGAGGTTATTCTGTTTTACTTATATGTATATTTATCTTATTTTCATCTGGCGGCAGTACTTTAAAGGAGAGAAAGGTCTAAAAACATTATTAGTTTTAAAATGTTGAACATCAAATCATCTTTAAATATGTGTATAACTGACCCAGTTACCCTTTAATCGTTTGGTGGGGAGGGGTAAACATAAATTTAGGATCTTGTTAATGTTTATTCATTTCACAAATGTTCACTGAGTACCTAAAATGCCAGGCAAAAGGGATGAGCAAAATAAGCATAATCCTTGCCTTTGCAGAATTTATAACAATGGAGAAGAGTATTAATTAAATAATCTTACAAATATATAGGAAATTGTAATAAGTCCAGTAAAGGAGAATGATACCCTTCATAGGACAGGGAGCCCAGCTAATGTGTTGGAGAGGAAAGGTGTGGTAAGATTTGCCTGAAGAAGTGAAAGTGGAGCTAAAACCAAAGCCTAAATGGGACTAACTTGGGCAAAGAGAAGGTAAGAAAAGAAAGTAGATTTCCATGTAAATGGGAGCATCCTGAGCAAAGGAATTGAAAGCAGGCATCTGTGGTTGAATTCCAGTGGACGGGTTAAGTGTAACCAAAGAGCTACCAAGGAAGTCTGTAACCAGATAAAGTGGTACCCAGCAGACCATTTTAATCTTCATTGTGAAAAAACAATGGAAGGACTTTGCAAAGCTTTAAGAGAGTGATAAGATTTGCATTTGAAAAGATGAATCTAGCTGCTTGAAGGAAAGATTAGAGTTGATGGGAAGATTTATAAACCATTTCCTGGGTGGTCAGTATAGCCCTTCAGCCGAAAGACCAAAGATAGTCTACCACAGAAATTGGTAAATTTTTCTGTAAAGGGCCAGATAGTAAATGTTTTAGGAGTTGCCGGCCTCACAGTCTCTGTTGCAACTACTCAGGTTTTCCATTGTAGTGCCAAAGCAATCGTGGATGATATGTAAATGAGGAAGCATGGCTGCATTCCAATAAAACATTTTTTATTGATACTAAAATTTGAATTTCTTATAATTTTCATGTGTCATGATATAGTCGTCTCTTGATTTTTTTTTTTAACCATTTCAAGATGTAAAAAGCATTCTTTTCTTGTGAGCTATACAAAAACAGCACTATTCCATATTCTAGTGCTTGGAAGTGTATTTAAGGGAGAGTTAGATGGTTTGGAGGGCTATTCTGGAGGGAAAATGAAAAGAAATGGTAATAGCTTAAGTATCGAAGTTGAGGAAGATGTATCCAAAGATCTCTCAAGTTTCTGATCTGCGTAGTTGGCCAGGTGGATGGTAGTACCATATCCTGAAACAGGCAAAGAAGTCTGAAGGGAGAAATCATGGATTAGGAGATGCTGAGTTTTGTCCTGTCTCTGAACCATCCATATGGAGATATTGAATAGCATCAGAAAATATTTCAGCTAGAAATAAAAAATGGATACTCACAGTTACCAGACAGTTGAAGCCTGCAGAGGCTGACTTATTTTCTATAATACTTAATTTCTGAAGCCCTTCTAGCACCTCCCCATTCTGGGCAGGTCCTGTTATTTTATTCACTTTTTTGATATTTTCCGATATTATTTGTAGATCTTCTCGTGGTTCTCAGTATAGCTGTCCATCACCACTAATTGAACCAGCTGCTCTATAATGCTTGATACCCTCTAGTCTGGTGCTTCCCAGCCACTGTGCCTGATGTCACAGATGGGCTGCCTGTTAGCCACGGGGCACTGGAGAAGAGGTTTGGTAGGGCTGTGTGTAAGCTGCCACAGTCATCACATATATCAATAGCTACAAGTGGCCTCTTTCATTTCCTTTGGTGTGGGCAGTACCAGTGCATTATCATTTTCTATATGTGCATTGACTGGGAAAAGTTTGGGGAGCCCTGATAAACTATAAAGGAGAGAGTCAATAGGAATCATATCAGAGTCTCTTTGCATAAGGAAATAAATATTGAAAAGAGGATCATTTTGGGGTCAGAATACTGGCTGTACCACATATCAGCTGATATATTCTTGGTCACACAGTATCTCTAAGCTTCAGTTTTCTGATTTGTAAACAGGGAATAATGATATTAAGAAACAATGTATTCATTTTTATTTAGATTATTTAATGAGATAATGCTTTTAATTCCTAGCATGGCTTTGGGAGGAAAACTTCCTCTAGTAACTCCAAGTGGTCAGGGACCTGCAAATTAAGTGACAGCGGATAAACAGGAGAAAAATTTTAATTGACGTGTATGGGGGAGTACTCAGTAGTGAGAAAGTTGCTGAATAGCAAAGGGCAAGGGCTTATATACCAGCTTAGCAAAAATGAGGAATTTGGGGCTTCAGTGGGAACGTGTGGAGGTTTCCATTAGACATGTTCATCCTTAAGCCCGTAGATGGTCTCCCTCCTGGCCAGAAGCTCCTCCAGAGGGGGTTTATGGTAACTGAATTTATACCTCTTAGTGCTAAGGGTCAGTCTTCTTTCAAGCAGGAGACTCCCTTGGAAGCATTTAATGGCAGCTGTATGTTAAGGAGGCTCTGCTTAAGTTTAGATAAAGTTTGTTTCTGCAAACTCTGTGGTTTGTTCAGGTGGTTTCAGTTTAATCTTTGTACCATTTTGATTGGTTGCTGGTCCCTTCCATGACGACAGTAGACCTTTGTCTAAGTAGTTGCCCCATCCCTACAATTAAAATGTAAAGGATGATCCTATCTTCTTAGAATGATTCATCGCTTTGCGTAACATTCACTTTGTGTAACACATATGAGATTCAGCAGACAAGTTAGGTGTGGAAAGGAATTCCAGATTTCTTGGCTACATGTACACCATTACATAGATAGTAACAAAATTCGTAGTGAATTCTGAATCACTTTCACATTTTTGTGCCAATATTAGGATGCGCTCACAGTATACCCCAGACTCAATTTGGATGCCTTTGGTGAACTATTGTAGCCAACCCAAGGACATGGAGATGTGAATAGAAGCTCTAAACCAATTATTGGACAATGCATTTCAATTAGGGAGGAGAGAAAAGTATTGACTAGCAAAATTTAAAATATCTCAAATGAAAGGCAGTTGTAAGGACTAGAAAAATACTTTGAGTGAGGAATTTTTTTCTTTTTTTCTCTCCACCTCTTTTTAAAGAACAGTTCAACATAAAACAGATACCAGAGCAGTCTGAATGATTACATTCTGCTTTTGTTATGATAACCAAAGTGAGAGTACAACCAAGGTGATTTTTTTCTGTCGAGTTTGCGAAAAGAAGTATTTATTATAATAAATTCACTCATCCACTTATGGACCTTTAGAAAGAAACATTTTGAAGAACTTGCATGCCTTCTAGAAAATGCAGTTCATCTGGTGTGGGGATTTCTGCTCAGGGGCCTTCCTCACCTTGAAACCCCAGCACTGTCTTGATTATAATCTCATTGCCCACTGTTCATTCTGTGGACACCCTGCACTTTGGAGTTCAAATAGTACTAGGGTACTACTGTATGATTGTGTTCTTGTGTGGATATATGCATTAAAAACTACAAGCAAGAAATCTGTGCACAATTCTTATTGAACTGGTGATTAACCAAAGTGAAAAAATGATTAGGCACAAGTGTCCATTTTCTAGGGAGAGGACTAGTGTGTTCCTTTATATCTGTATCCTTGTGAGTATCTTTGGAGTGTAGCTTCCCTTCCCCGGCCCCTTCCTCCACCTCCCATTCAATAATGGTTCGTTAGTTTCTAATACATACTCTGAGAGTCATTCCCACTTTGGAAATAATAATAACTCAGTAAGGTTAATAGCTGAGCTCTTGAAAGTTTTCTTAGCTGAGTAATAAAAACAAACAAAAAAAGACATTCAACGTGAAAAACCGAAGGTATTGTGAAGATGCCAAGAGACATTTTCTTCATTTTACTATGGCATTATCAGAAGGAGATGGAGTCTCAACCTTTGAGATCATCAGTAGTGATTTTCTGTGATTCCGTGGGACATGCTACGCTTAGCAACGGAACTGTGTGTAATAAACTCTGTGGTTGAAATATTACCTCTAGCTTCCAGAACTTTATTCTGTTTATCCTCTCAAAGGGATTCTGCTTTCATGTTAACACTTAGAGTGCTAAGATTTACCAATGCCTGACACTTCAGTACCTCACTTGTGCTGCTTTATGTGAATATTTGACTAATGAGCCTCAGAATTTAATAAAAGTCTTTAGTGGATATGACAAATGAGCTTTTGGTTGATAATATAGTTTTATGGGAACTTAATTTTTCTTCTATCTAATAATATTAACCTATGAAATTATTAGAGAAATTTTATGAATAAGTTCATGTTTTCAGTGTCCTATACCTTTTCTGGTATTTCTCTTCACATAAACATTTTCTTAGAGTATTCATTATACATCTATCAAGTGTTTGTCTATTAAACAGATTCCGGTTATAAGTCTTTAAGAGGCATAGCTTATAATATTCAAATACCTTGATTCTCTATTTATATTTTATCCATACTAAATTTCTATGATTCTATTTTTTTTCTTATTGCAATCCTTTGTGGGGTCAAATACATTTTGTTCTTTGTCATTTTTAAAAAGAAAAACAAAATCATCCAAGAGCACATTTAACTTTTTTTTTTTTTGCTGTACTTGTTTTATATTTTTCATTTCTTTTAACATCTTTATTGGAGTATAATTGCTTTACAATGGTGTGTTAGTTGCTGCTGTATAACAAAGTGAATCAGCTATACATATACATACATCCCCATATCTCCTCCCTCTTGCATCTCCCTCCCTCCCATCCTCCCTATCCCACCCCTCTAGGTGGTCACAAAGCAGCGAGCTGATCTCCCTGTGCTATGCGGTTACTTGCCACTAGCTATCTATTTTACATTTGGTAGTGTATATATGTCCATGCCACTCTCTCACTTCATCCCATCTTACCCTTTCCCCTCCCTGTGTCCTCAAGTCCATTCTCTATGTCTGCGTCTTTATTCCTGTCCTGCCCCTAGGTTCTTCAGAACCATTTTTTTTTTTTGATTCCATATATATGTGTTAGCATATGGTATTTGTTTTTCTCTTTCTGACTTACTTCACTCTGTATGACAGACTCTAGGTCCATCCACCTCACTACAAATAACTCAATTTCGTTTCTTTTTATGGCTGAGTAATATTCCATTGTATATATGTGCCACATCTTCTTTATCCATTCATCCGATGATGGGCACTTAGGTTGTTTCCATCTCCGGGCTATTGTAAATAGAGCTGCAATGAACATTGTGGTACGTGAATCTTTTTGAATTATGGTTTTCTCAGGGTATATGCCCAGTAGTAGAATTGCTGGGTTGTATGGTAGTTCTATTTTTAGTCTTTTAAGGAACCTCCATACTGTTCTCCATAGTGGCTGTATCAATCTACATTCCCACCAGCAGTGCAGAAGGGTTCCCTTTTCTCCACACCCTCTCCAGCATTTATTGTTTGCAGATTTTTGATGATGGCCATTCTGACCGGTGTGAGGTGATACCTCATTGTAGTTTTGATTTGCATTTCTCTAATGATTAGTGATGTTGAGCATTCTTTCATGTGTTTGTTGGCCATCTGTATATCTTCTTTGGAGAAATGTCTGTTTAGGTCTTCTGCCCATTTTTGGATTGGGTTGTTTGTTTTTTTGATATTGAGCTGCATGAGCTGCTTGTAAATTTTGGAGATTAATCCTTTGTCAGTTGCTTCATTTGCAAATATTTTCTCCCATTCTGAGGTTTGTCTTTTTGTCTTGTTTATGGTTTCCTTTGCTGTGCAAAAGCTTTTAAGTTTCATTCTCAAGTAGGGCCATCTTTGTCTCTGAAGATTCTAAGGCTACTTGGCATTCATTTTCAGGGATTTAGGCACAGTTTAGGAGATATTTTCTTGGGAATATTTCATTATAGCTGATGGGAGCAGACCCTGTTATAGGTACTACTGTAGAATGCAAATCAGCATCACAATTGGGATTAACTTTTGTAAAGTTTGTGTGCACAAACTGCACGTCTTCCTGATTTTGCATTAAGGTTAAAATAGCACAAGCTGTGGAAGTTTCATGAAAAAGTCTAGGTGTGCGGTTCCTGAAGACCATTTCAGATTCATTTTCCCTGAAAGCCTTTCCTTTTCTTTCTAGGCCAGTTGCATATGCTTTCTACGTATATTCAGAATGTCCATTGCTTAACTTGCCTTAATCTTGCTGAATTTAATTACCTGTGTATTTTCTGCAACTCTTACTGCCCTCCCTGCATTAGACAGTAAGTCCCTTGAGAGCACAAACTCAGTACTAGCATAATCCTGGGCATATGCTATAAACGTATTGACTTTGGCTATCATCATAGTATCCAATGATCATTCACTTCTCAATTCTACCATTTCTACTATTCAGTTAGTATGAAACTGTTTGGCAAGATCAAATGTGTTTGCTTCTTGAAATAAGCTTACTAGATTAAGGAGAAAATGTCACGCCAAATTATTCCCTCATTCTCATTATGTAGGAATAATTAAGCCAGGTTTATTCACTTGTAAATCTAATGTACTTAGGATAAAAGTTCTTTTTTACTAAAATCATAATTTTATATAGTGATTTATGAACTTGACCAGAAGCTAATTTTCTTATCTTATTTTAGAAAATTTAATTTACCTTAAATTTAGATTGTTTTTATTTTTGAAGATACAGTAAATTTGCATGATTCAAAATTCAAAAGTAGAAAAAGATAAACAGTAAAAATTATCTTGTGAGCCCATCCAGTTGTTCTTTCCAGAGTTCTTGGTTAGACCTCCTAAAATGGTTTTTGAGTATGCAAATACATATATAAAAGATACATTATTTCTTCCCGTTTTTATACAGTAGTCAATTTACTATATATAATTTTATGAATCCTTGAGATTTCCCCTTGATATATTATGGTGATCTTCTACATTCGAACCAGAAAACATCCTCATTCATTTCTATGGTTCAATAGGTGTTGCATTATATGTCATGTACAAGCTGAGTTTTGTTTGTTGCATTTCATTTTTGGATTACAAATTCAGTAGGCATTTACACAGAAGTCAATTATGTCCTCAAGACCATAGGAAAGATACGAGATCGTGATCCATGGCGAGAGTGTCTAGCCGTTGTACCACGTTGTTAAAGTGACTGAGGTTATTGACTTACTGTAATTGGAGTCAGATATCTGATTTAGTTGGGTATATCCATTTCAAAAGGAAAACCCAGGATTTTTGATGTTTAATCCTTTGTGTACTTTACTTTAACCCTTTGCCATTAGGTTGGACATAAACAATACTTAATATCAGTGACTAATGGCAGTGATTCCTCAGCCTGGTGGCAAAACAAAGCAGTTCAGAACTAATCAGAAAGATACAATCAGGTATTTCCAGAGGTGAAGGATACTTTTTTATTTTCTTTTCTCTGACTCTCTGGAGTTTTCTCTTTGCAGTAATTTAGGTCATGTCTACATTTCCTGGAAGAAAGCTTTATCTGTTGCATTTTTTAAGTGGTGGTGCCAACTAAATCTAGTTCTTAGCAATAGGACTTTGGAAAGATGAATAAATCTCAGACTTTTTTTTTTAGAAAGTATACATAAGACTTGTTTTTCCTTACTTGAAGTTAGAAGGGAAGTAACATTTTTGAAAATTATCATAATCTTATTGCAAATCAATCGATAAGTGTTATTCTCCCCAGTTTGAAGATACAGCTAATATATTTTGAGGACTTTGTTTTTACCAGGTACAGTTTATGAGCCCTACAAGTATTAACTCTTTGAACCTCTATGAAGTAGGAATGTTATTATCCCCACCTTACAAAACAAGGGAACTGGGAAGCAGAGAACTTAAAAATTTCCTCAACAAAACAGCAGAACTAGGGTACATTAGAGAGAGAATTTAAACAAACAAAAAACCCCAATAAATTTAGTTCCGATACCATTACTTTTTTTAACCACTGAATTTATGTAGCCTCTCAAATGAGGAAATTAGTTCAAAAAGCTCATAGCCATGTATCTATTAAGTGGCAAAGCCAGGGTTTGAACCCAAGTCTGAGACCAAAATCTATATAGTCTTATACACTATATATAGATAGATATGGATAAATACAGGTACAAATATAAATACAGATAGAGGTAAAGATATCTGAAATAGGTTGTGTGTTATTGAGGTGAGTGAATTTTCTCTTTGCATTCACTGGACCAATCATAGATTCTTTGAACTGTTTTATAATTCCACATCATGGTCAACTATGCAGTCTCTTCTGCACAGGTGCTTGTAAAACCTCTACTGAAGATCTGTTCAATTTTTGTTTCTTCTATGAAGTTTTCTGTGGTCATTCATCCCCAGACCGAGCACGCAGAACAGGTGAAGTTTATCGATCTCTCCTTGGTGTCACTTCTGTATTCTTTTACGGAGCTTAGTTAAGGTATTTACCAACCCTTTATCATATGTATTTGTTTACACGTGTGCATCTTTAGTTAATCTGTGATACCATTAAATTACGTATGCTGATTTGGTTTTTGTGTCCAAAGTATATAGCATGTTGTTGGCTTCTGGTAGGCACTCAATAAAAACATTGAAAAATTGATGGTTCTTATACTGTCCTAGATTTATCTAACTTAATATTTGCTTAACTGTAATGAATTCAAGCTACATAACTTGAAGAAATGTGATACTGTTAAAGCAAAATATGTATTAATATCTTTGTACATTCTTGGTTTGGATAAAAATTTTTAAATAATAGCTTAAATGATTTTTATCCTTTATCACCACATGTGAATCAATCCTTTTATGCCTCTAAACTGATACAGGCATACCTTGGAGGTATTCCAGTTGGTTCCAAACCATCAGAATAAAGTGAATATCTCAATAAAGGAAGTCACAGAAATTTCCCAGTGCATAAAAAAGTTAAGTTTATACTATAGAGTATATTGTATTCTATTAAGTGTATAATAACTTTATGTCTAAAAAAAAAGTACATTCCTTAATTTAAAAAATATTCGATCCCTTAAAAAATGCTAATCATCATCTGAGTCTTCAAGGAATTGTAATCTTTTTTGCACTAGTAACATCAAAGATCACACGGTGACCACAGATCACCGTAAGAAATAAAATAACAATGAAAAACTTTGAAATATTGGGAGAATTACCAAAATAAGACACCGAAAGTCCAATTGAGCAAATACTGTTGGAAAAGTGGCACCAATAGGCTTGCTCAACACAGGGTTGCCACAAACCTTCAATTTAAATAAAAAACAACAAAGTAAAACCCACAGTTATCTGTGAAGCACAATAAAGCAAACACAATAAAATGAGGTATGGCTTGCTCTAAATTTCCTAGTCTTGACCTTCTACCTCTTTTCAGGACACTCCTTCACTCCCGTGGAGCCTGTTCTTTGCTTTCTCAGCATCTCTCCCTGTTCTATCCATCAGTCCCCTCCTAGCCTTGCTGCTCGCAGCTCTTCCCCTAGATGACAGTCAGCTGCAGGCAGACTCCCATTCACCTTTCTCAGTCCTGGGACAGGTTCTAGATCCTGTGTCGACTCAGTTGTTAGCTTTCACCCTCCATCTCTCAGCCAGGCACATATCTGTCTTCTTATCCCCAGGGAGAAGCAAAGTTATTTGGACTATCGTAAAACACTCAGAAGGACTTAATGGATAGTCACTTCTAAAGCACCTTTTCTGTTCTAACATGCTCACTCTGAGCCTCTGTGCAGTTAAAGTGGACGCTACTGATATTATGTATGAAACAAGGAACATTATCAAAATAAAGGCCATCAGTGAACAATATGAATTTGAATTTTTTCCTTGTAATAGGCAGCAAGCCAAAAAATCCTACTTTTTTGTAAGAAATCAAAATAATGCAATTTTTACTTCGAAGCTGGAACACACTAGCACAGTGGGCTGTTTAAACTTCTTAATTATCTTCCCCATTGGAGAGTCAGATGGTGTAGACCTTCATGGAATGCTGGTCTATTGTTTTTCCTCTCCTTCTGTCATAGGGAAGGACAATGGAGAGGTTGAGGAAAACGTGATGAGACCGAGGACCAAAATGTAATATCATGTTAAAGCATTTCAAAATTATGTGAAGACAAATTAACACGAAAGGAAAAAAATGAAAATAAAAGGGTAATACTAATGATAAATCACAGCTGGGAATTTTTTAGAATTCAAGCACTAATAGAATTGATAGTGCTTTATTTTCTTACACATTTTCTTACTTTCTTAGGCTAAAGTGTCCCCTCTTTCTTTCTTTATTTGTCAGAGCAGTGGGTGTTACAGAGATTATTTCAGTGGTGAATCTGTGTGAAGATGAATGTTTCTCATTCTTGCCACTGATTAGCACCATCCCAAATGGCAAGTGTGATAAACCCTGATCTTTTGATGCCATTCCTGCATCCCCACCCCAGCCCCAAACTCAAAGTGAGCAAAAAGATCAGAGAGGTTTTTTTTTTTTCCTTTTTTCCCTTGAAAAAGACACTGGCATTTCTCCCCATTTCTTCCTAAAGCAGACATTTAGAATAATCAAGACAATGTTCTTACATTTCCTGTTTCCATGGAATCTATAGAAGGTTGAAAGTATCCAGGATGCCCTGTTATCTTAGCCCATAAAACCATTATCAGATTTCCAGTCTCTTCAGCTTAACTTAGATCTTCAGAAATATAATGCAGGGCTGTTTTCAACAGAGAAACTCTGCATGAAGGGCCTTTTAAATGATAGCTTCTAAACTTTCAGTATCTCTTTGATGATTTCACACTCTATGACTATTTTTGCATCTTCCTGACATTTGCAGTTCCCTTGAGGCATATATTACAGTACACACACTACCCATGGTTAGATAATCACAAGTTTAGATATTTGTGAATGTTTAGGTTCTGAAGAAGAAAAATGACTTCAGGCAAGGATACTTGTCAACATAATCATAGAAAAACTCAGAAAATTCCATTTGCATGTATTCACATATGGTGAGTAGTTACATTTGTTTCCCTCTCATATGATTCTCCTTTTTTATTTTTGCTATTGCTATTCTGTTTTTTTTGGATTTTATCTCTCTATAAATTTATTTTTAAACCAGAGTAAATTCATCATGGAAATTTTCTGATTTGTTGAGGAAAGGGTATGTGAAATGTGATACCATCTTGACATGAAATCTATTTCTTCGGAGAGAACTTTGAGGTGTTTAGGAGGTTTTATTTTTTAACTTTTTTTCCCTTCGGATAGCATCCATTAAATGCTAAATTTGTCCGTGATGCTTTGCAAAGAACTCATAATTCCTGGTTGAATCACATATTTCAGGCACATACCAACAAGCAGACACATATTAAAATAAAGATTCTTTAGTTCTTGACTTTTTTTCCTAAGTGGAGGAGTAAACAACAGCAAGGCTGCTGATTGAATAAAAAGTTGTGCACAAGACTGAACCTGGAAATATATGAAAAATAGTACATAACATGAAAATTAGTTAAAGACATGAAAAAATAATTAAAATTTTAGATAAAATTTTGTGATTAAGAATTCAGAAAATTTGATAGGCCCTTTAAAATTAAAGGGCTACTAAAATTAAAACATTCTAAATTACAGCATTAAAATAATAGCAAACATGTTCTTCTTTTAAAAAAAAGATGAAGTATTTATAATACTTCATCTTTATTTATTGCTAATATATCAACAAAATAACTTTTTTTATGCCTGAGGATTTTAAATTGCTGTCAGATTTTTGTTTTTCTTTTGTTCCTTTTTACAGATTTATTTAATCTTCAAGTTCCTAGCTGTTGGAATGGATAAAATAGGCAACCACTGCATATACATTTAATATTATAACTTTTAAAATTATATTTTATTAATTTTCATGCAATCTCCAGCTACTTAAGTAAAAATATTTTTATTACCACACTGTGTATAGCTGATAAGAAAAGAGATTCTGGAATCTCCTATTAACCACGTCTCCTTGGACACATTGTTTAACTTCAGTTTTATCATTTGTAAAATGGAGATAATAATAGTACCTAACTCAAAGGGCTAAACTGAAGATTAAATGGACGCATATGGTAAAAGTGCTTGGAACTCAGTAGTGAGATAGCTATTGCTATTACTTTGCTATCAGGAAAGCTACACAGGGAATTAAGCAACTTATTCAATTCAGGAAACTAATCTTCCATATTTTCTTTTTATTAAACTTAAAACTATTTTTCTTTTTTTACTAATGTATATATTTTATTATTTCATGCTTATTACACGAATGGAGTGAAGACTCAGGTTTGCAATAAATAGAGCCAGCTTTCAGCGTTATGCTGGTCTGTACTCATTAGTCTGTTTTTATTAAATAAAGTAATAGCTCAGTGTGTGTCAACATCCAGTTGCTTCGAAGTCACGTTCCAGTCTTCTTTCTCTCCCATCATACTAACCAATTGTTAAATCATATTGATTCTTCTCCACTTCTGTCAAGTTTTTCTGCTTCTCGTCACTATTCAACCACGACTTTAGTTCAGGCTTTCCTTACCTCTTTCTAGTCTTACAAACTTTACTCCCAACTTCCTGACCAGTCTTTCCATGGTTCCAAGACATTTTTAATATTGTATTTCTAAGAAACAAACTGACAGTGTGCTTAAGATCCTACAATGGTGGCCAAAACTCTTCATTCAGTCTGTGCTCTTCATATTACGAACATGGTCTACTTATTGGCCTTATCCCACACCAGTTATTCCTTCTAAAACTTAATCCTTCAGTTGTACAAAACCTTTCACTTCCGCCATCTTGAGCCTCTGCTTCTTCTTCATCTCGGTGCTAGTACCAGGCACACTTCTCTGACTGGAATCCAGTTCCTCTCTTTGGAGTCTTATGACTTTATAACTTCTCCCATGAAGCTTTTTCTTAGCCAACCAAAAGCTCTGCAGTTCACACTCAGGATTGGTGGAATCCAAAATCTGAGCTCATCCAACTCACACTCTTCCCCCAGTACAATGATTCTCAAAGTGTGGTCCTTAGACCAGCAGTATCAGCACCATCTGAGAACTCATTAGATGTTTTATTACCAACCCAGAGACCAAATCAGGAGCTTATAATACAATCCTTATAATAAATTGTTGTAATAAAATGTATATATCAATATTTCTGGCCTTCTTTTACATTCTGTTGTAAATCTAAGATTTTTTGTATTAATCATCACTTTTAAAGTCTTCTTTACTTAAACCTACTTTCAACTGTATTGAATTTCAAGGCCTCGTATTAGGACAACTCAAAGTTGGGATGAAAGTTAACTACTTTTTTGTTTAGGTTCTTAAAGTTAGATATATTGATTTTGATCTAAAAGCTAATGATTCAGGAACTCTCTTCTACATTTTGCCATGGAAGAAAAGGAGATTGGGAAGATACCACCTATGGGAAGTTTAACATTTGGGTTATTTTCACTCCCTTTGCTTCGCCCGTGCTTCTTTTCAACAAAAGAGATCTTTCATCCATTATATAACCTTTACTGTTTCAGAGATGTTTATTATTTCAATTCTAGTAAACTTGCATAGATGAGCTCAGATAAAATCATTAAAAATCCAGGGCTTTATTTGTGTGTGTTTGGGGAGGGAAGAGGTTATATTTAGAATACTTACCTGAAAAAGTTCTATGAGGGAGTTCCCTGGTGGCCTAGTGGTTAGGATTCCAGGCTTTCACTGCCAGGGCTGGGTTCAATCCCTGGTTAGGGAACTGAGATCCTGCAAGCCGTGCGGTGTAGCCAAAAAAAAAAAAAAAAAAAAATCTGTGAAAAATTTGAGAGGTATTCCAGAAAGAATTGGCCAATTGCCAAACAAAATACATTTTATGGAGTGTTTTTACATGTAAAATGTTGCAAAATGTTTGCAAAAACATGAATCAGGATCAGTTCTACTTTTTTCACATACCCTTTTTACACATATAGTCATCATAAATCTATGTGATAATTGGCTGGAGATTGGTGATAATTATTTTTCATAGTGCTAAAATCTAAATATATGTCAACTGAAACTCTTCAGATAGGGTTTTTTGTGCCAAACTGCAATATATTAATTAATCTTTCCCAGATACTCTGATAATACTTCGTCCTCAGTGACTGTGTAATGGCTTGCACATTACAAGCTTGCTCTAAGGTTATTAACCCAAGTAAATGCTTGCTCTAAAGTTATTAACCCAAGTTCTTTCCAGCACATCCATCTCTTTTCTGCTGTTGCACTCTGTGGTGCTTACACTACTTATTTTATACAAAGTTGGCTTCTAAAAAAAGATTCCAAGTACCACTGAGACCCATTTTCCAGATGGATAAACTGGTCTTCTTTTTAAACAGGAAGATAAATTCCTCTCTTCAAACTTATAGAAATAATTGGATGATAGCCTTGTAGTCACTAGTTACTCAGAAGATTGCATGCTGCTTGAAAGTAAATGTCGTGCCTTATTCGTCTGTATGGCATTCTACCGAGTACTTTACCTGAAATAAGTGATACTCAATAAATCTCATTTTAATTCATTAAATAATAAATGAATAAATATAAACCTTTAAAAAGTTCCACAAAATATTTTGCATGCTCCTTATAGAGTCCTGAACCATAAATAAAACACAATTAAAATTTGAGTTACGAGAATTTGAAATATTAAGATGTAGAATATAACTATAGATTTCATTTATGGATAAAACCTTAAATAGTGTGAATCTTCCTCTCTCTACCCCTACTTCTTCAAAATTTCCCACAATTTTAAAGCTGTTGGGCTTATTGAATTGATAACTATAAGAGACAGTTTACATTCTCTGGTAATTAAGACACCTGCTAGGTTTTGTTAGAATCCAGGCCCTGTGGTTTCAAATATGAAGTTTGTTTCTTTGTTTTAATTTATTAGTGCATCTGTGAGTGGTTTTAGTAGCATTGTGCTATTATTTTAACATTCATAATTAATATTATTTTAGATCTTTTCACATTTTAACATTCATAATTATTACTATTTTAAACCTTTTCAATATCCATTGCAATGTCATTGATGTGACCTTTTAGTGATAGTGCATGGATCTAGAAACTATGTCTGGAGATAAATTACTTTGGAACAGAGTTTAGCAATGGTAAAAAGCTAGGAAGAAAACTAAACACCCACCTTGGTATATCTGAGGAAGCCCCTCCTCCAGACTCATTTTATACCTATTCCATGGGAAAATTGAGTTATGCAGGTTTTCTATTCTGTGAGATCTTTGGAATGAACTCTCAAATGAGATAGGACATCTCAATTCACAATCCTATTTTACATGAAGTTCTTGCTACATAGGAGGAGTTTGCTATGTTCTCCTATCTCATGGAACACTGCGGACACCTTGTTGCAGAGTTAAATGATTTACCCAAAACCCTCAAAAAAGTGAGTGACATAGCATAGAACAGAGGAATCCTAACACTCAGTCCAGGGATTTTCTATCACATCATTTCTAATTTTTAATTTTTAATTAAAAAATTTTATTGAAGTATAGTTGATTTACAGTGTGTGTTAATTTCTGCTGTACAGCAAAGTGACTCAGTTATAGATATATATATTCTTTTTCATACCCTTTTCCATTTAGGTTTATCACAGAATATTGAATATAGTTCCCTGTGCTATACAGTAGAACATTGTTTTTTATCCATCCTCTATGTACTAGTTTGCATCTGCTAATCCCAAAATCCCAATCCTTCCCTCCCTCCCCACCCCCTTGGCAACCACAAATCTGTTCTCTATGTCTGTGAGTGTGTTTCTGTTTCATAGATATGTTCATTTGTGTCATATTTTAGATTCCACATATAAGTGATATCATATGGAATTTGTCTTTCTGACTTACTTCGCTTAATATGATAATCTCTAGGTCCATCCATGTTGCTGCAAATGGCATCATTTCATTCTGTTTTATGGCTGAGTAATATTCCATTGCATATATGTACCACATTTTATTTATGCATTCATCTGTCTATGGACATTTAGGTTGTTTCCATGTCTTGGCTATTGTAAATAGTGATCTTATGAACATAGGGGTGCGTGTATCTTTTCAAATTATAGTTTTGTCTGAGTATATGCCCAGGAGTGGGATTGCTGGATCATACAGCAACTTTGTTTTTAGGTTTTTGAGGAACCTCTATACTGTTTTCCATGAGGGCTGTACCAATTTAAATACCCACCAACAGTGTAAGAGGGTTCCCTTTTCTCCACACCCTCTCCCATATTTATTATTTGTGGACTTCTGAGTGATGGCCATTCTGAACGGTGTATCACATCATTTCTAATCCTAAATCTAAAAGTAAAATCTAGCAGCAGCAGCAACAATACAACAAGGAAACAAAAATATGAAATACTGTACTATAAATTCATAATGACAGTTATATTTTACTGGTGACATTTGTTCAGTACTTTCTAATGGCAAACACTGTGTGCCATGCTAAACATTTTACTTTCATTTTATTATTTTAACTTTACAAGAACTGCTCAAATGTGGGTATTAATTTCTTCCTCACTTTGTAGGTGATAAAAATAGGACTTAGAAGAGTAAAATAACTTTCCTTAGGTTGCACAGCCAGTAGAAATTGATTCAAATTCTGACCTCAGAGCTCGTTCTCATAACTGAAACACAAGTGTTTACCAAAATGTTTACTAATGTTTACCAAAGAGCTGTCTCCTACTTTTAAAAAGAGAGATACTGTGGAAAGCTTAATGTTCTAAAACACACAGAGATTTCTTGAATATATTTAATTACAATTCGGACTACAAAAATTCTAGAACAGAATCACTGTAGCAGCATTTCTTTTAGTGTTAGGTGCATTTGTAGCAGCACTTGAGGTTCAAGTTGATGATGTTTTATTAAAACCTGGTGTCTTAACAGTTAATACTCAAGATTAAGTTTTCAACTAGATTATTATCTTTTGTATGGTAGTCTTGCTTGTGCAAATGGGAAAAATTTGAAGGTCAGATTTTGAAGTATTTTTGCCTTATTTATGAACATGAATATAGCCTGTTCCACTGCTTACAGCTGCCAAGTGGTCAGAAGTTTATAGCAAATTTAGTTATATTCTTTGAATATCTAAAAGCAGCCCAAACTCTGTTCTCGGTCATTCATACACATCCACACACAGACACACACATCACGTGCCCACACGCATTTTCCTGTAAAGGCATCATTTTACTAAAATGTAAAGGATGTTGGTTCTCTTCTCAATTTGTATTGAATAAATGAAAACGTCTTGGGGTTCCCTTCCCTCCCACTCCCCCTTTTCTTCCCCCTTTATCCCTTCCCTTCTCTCACAACTAATGCCAAGTTCTAGTTTGTGCCGGCAAAGAGTGATGTGTCTTAAGTACTTTATCACACTCTTCAATTTGTGGCCTTTTACCTCCATAGTAAATTGACTGTAAATCAAGAAGGAACTTTAATACACCAATAAAATCTATAAAAAGCTGTCTTAAAGAACAATGTTCTCTAAAAGCAATTTTTAAATGGAAACAGGATTTAGCATTTTTAATTATAAAATGTACAGCAAACTCAGAATTTGCTGTGGAGGTTTTTCTTTTTTAATTTAATTTCTTATTTAAAAATTTTTTCCTCCTCCCGAGATGTATGCTACCATTTCGTAGCCACTTGATGCATGTGCCTTTTTACATTTAAATTATTAACAGTTAAATAAAATAACAATTTCAGTTCTTCATTTGCACTGACCACATTTTAACTGCTCAAGAGCTACCTGTGGCTGTTGGCTACTCTGTAAGACAGCCCAGGTATAGAACATTTCCATCATCACAGATGATGTTCTGTTGACAGCACTGCCCAAGAGAGTTGGATATTGAACTAATCAAGAATATCAGAAAGTATATGTGTATAGTGTATATATATATATGCACATTAATTATATATATACAGTAATTATATATGTAATATATATATATTATATATGTATATTCTCCTTTCTTCTTTCTTTCCTTCCTTTATATTTTTCTTTTCAATTTCTCTCTTTGAATAATTTAAATTTTGACCTAAGGCATTAAGTTGTTTTTTTTTTGACATTTCAGCAAGATCCCATTTGCTATCACTTTATATCCACATGGGTGTGTGTTTGTGGTATCATTTGCAGCTAGCATGGATCCCAATCCAGAGATGTGCTCCTCCAGGCTATGGCAGGACTGGGTTGTACTGTTGCCTTACACTTCATAATGCTGACACATTTACTAGAAGAGAATAAAAAGAAGATTATAACATTGTGATTTTACCTGAGAGTGTATACTAAATGCAGTGACCCATATCCAGAAGAGAGAAAGTGGGTTTTCCCAAATATCAGTCTTGGGGCTGGGTCACCTGTAGTGGACTGAGGATCAAGGGGATGATGGTAGGAAGAGCCAGGTCCTCAGGCCAGTCTCTGAGCCCCTCCTTGCACATCAACCATGTAGCTTTGAGTGCATCCCAGTTTACCTATTTTACCTTACCTATAGGTGATCTGTAAATTGATTAATCTCCTCCTGGAAAATCTATCATGTATGAAAATATTCCAGTCAAGTGCTTTTTGGTTTTCTCTTTGGTCTATGACATCTCTAATCAAAATGTGATACAAAAGAGGGAATGCTATATTTTTAAATAACACTTAAACCATTTACATTAAAAAAATTTTTTATAACATCTTTATTGGAGTATAATTGCTTTACAATGGTATGTTAGTTTCTGCTGTATAACAAAGTGAAACCATTTACATTTGAAAGACATATGGCAATCCAGATTTTCCATTATTCTTGCAAGCATCACATTCAATGTACCTAGTGACCGAAGTTCTCATTGGGGCGATTGCCCTGCTGAGCCCCCAGCATCACAACAATCCTGGTCATCTCTCCAGTCTTCACCTCTCATTAGAACCAAGTCCAGCGTGCAGATAAGTGAACACATGTTTCCCTTCCTTCTAAATACTATCTGGATGTGTTCCAGTCCCTTTGGATTCCAAGTCTACCTTCACTTTAGACACCCTCCTGAGTTCTGGGTCTCATAGTTTTGAGTCTGCTGTGTCCTCCCTAAAAGATTTAATTCCACCTTTCAGAATGTTTTGCTCTCTTGAAGCCCAGGAGTCTGTGCATTTATAGGAGAACATTATTTTCTCTATATTCTATGGATTAATTTATTCTCAGTGTCCGGTATTATACTAGCAGTTGAGGAAGAAGGAGGCATAAGACAAAACACCTTCCTAGCAAATAACCTGAAGTATTTGTTCAAAGCTGTTTCCATTAGAATTCCCTGGATTTGTATTACAATATGATATGTAAATATGAAAACAGCATTCTGTTTTGTAAGGTGAGGAGTATATATACCTTAGAGAGTTTGGACAATTTTTTTTTTTTTTTTTTTTTTGCTTCCTAAGATCTATTGTCCATATCGTTTCTTTTCCTTTGAGACTCATTACTTCAAAAACTTAATTTTAGCCAGACCATGCATAACAGATTTTAATCTATGGAAGAAATGACAGAAATAAGAACTGTCAAAGCAGTGATATTTAAGGAAGGTTTGATGTCAAATTGAAGGTTGGCATTTTAGTTTAGAAGTATATTCATCTATTCTTTGACTTCATAAATCATATTTAGGCTATTAGTAGCTACAGTAATGAAGTTACTGTGGATTCTAGAAATGAGGGATTGCTAGTGTGGTCTAACCTGTATCTTTAATAAACTCTGGTTTTGAATGGCTAAAATTCAACCTATTTGACTGTGTCAGAAGAGCTTTAATGTCCTTCATTGTGCAAACTTTGTTTCTGTCACCATTGACAAATCCTAATAGGGATTAATTTAGTTATGGGTGACAGAATAAGCTGCAACGGTAACCCAGCATTCTGTCGTGGATCCAAGCTAGTTACGAGCTTTGCTTTTCCCGCTGCAGGCAGAAACTTTGCTCCATCTACAATCGACACAGAAATCCTCGCCTCTTCTTTCTATCTGTCATTTGTTCTTATTTACCATAACCTCTTTCTTTCTTGTGAGGCCCAATTTAAAAGTATATATTATGGAGGTATTTGAAACTGCAGTAATAAATATGTGCTCTACACATTTTTAATCACTTGCCAGTCTGCATTAGCTTTTTAATTATTAATAAAGTGAAATCCATTGATTTCCTCCAGTTGTTTGAACACGAGTCTGACCTAATCCTGCCTCAGGCTTGAGGGGCTCTGAGATGAACAGCAAATCCTTGAGCTAAACATTAATTTTGTGGGATTTAAACATAGTACTATTTTTTTATTCCTAAAGGAAGCTACTCCTTTGTCTTTTTCTTTCTGAATTTGCAGAAGTATTATGAACTTTGGTCTGTTCATTTTAGATATACAAAGTAAATCTTGGACAAAACAAGTTTGTGATAGCACTAAAATTTGACCTTTCTCATTATTTTGTGCTGATATTAGAAATTTTACCATGAATGTTCATAAAATAATAGGTTCAGAAGACTTTAATACCATTTTTAATTTAGATTGAAGCACATTTATGAGTAGAGCATTTTTGTTTTTTCTGTGTTAGGAAGAGCTCTTTTTTTCTAGTTATATTTCAAGCAATGTTAAAGTAACACATTTGGATTTATTTCATATTTTCTTAATGAAATCTCATTTTCTATATCTCTTTGCTCATTGACATATCAGTTAACATATTTTTATTTCTTTTACCTATAGAAGTTGAATGATATATCAATTTCCCTTCTCAGTCTCCTGATAATTGCAAAGATGTGTTAAGCAGGATGGCAAGATTGCTTTTGAATGGAAATTTATGTTTGGTTTTGTTTGCCTATTTTTTTTTTGAAAAATACAATTTAAAGGTTTAGAAGCTGGTGAATAGCATGAGCTAAAACTTCTAGAAGACAGAGAATAAGCATAAATAACTTACCTCATTCTATTGGCTCAAATTTTGTTTCTCAAGAACAAAAGAAAAATTGCCTATGACTACAGTATCACACACTGACTAGCATGTAGTCAGTTACTTAAAAATATATGAATGAATTTGTGAATGAATTGGCAATCTTATATTCTATGATAAACTTCTCAAACAATGCTGTTTGATGATGATAGCTCTTTAGCTAGGACCATTTCAGATAGTCCAGAATATTCATATTTGGAGAAAATTGATTACAGCCTTTACTGATCCAAATGTCATAATATTATTATTCAATCATCATTGATTTACTGTTCATATATGAGCTGCTAAGTATTTGACTTGATCAATTTGGTTGTTCCTTGCAACCAAATTTGGAGTTCCTCACTTAATATACTATGCTTATGGAATATAATTATACTTTTTTTCTGCTAATTTATTAAAATCTACAGTAGATTTTATCAAACTCAGAGTTAATGTAAATATTTATATAACTGGGAGCTGAGAAATGGAAGGTTACGAGTGTTTATTTGACCAAACAGTGGCAAAAAACAAAACGTTATTTTTATGTGTGTAGTCTTTCCTTGTATGGCAAGCCCTCATAACTGCTTCTGATCCCAAATCTCAGGGAATTTGTTTCTAACACCATAATAATCTTTCAAAAGCAACCGTGATTATAGTAACTTCAAAGCAGCAAGCATCTGTACTTTAAGATGGGCCAATGGAAGCTAGCATTCGTCTTTCATAAAAAAGCAATCGTGCTTTTCTGTGCTGCCACTTAGAAGGGCTTCCTTGGGGACCTTGTTAGATGCTTTCATGTGAAGACCATTTGACCCACTTCTGATTAGTGTGCAAGTTTTCATGGCAGTGGCTTCTGGGAGGGAGATGCCGTTGGCCTGTCACCTCCCTATTCTTGAAGTGAAAGAAAACTCTCAGTGGAATATATTAAGGATAATAAAGGGAAGAAGAAACACCAGTTAAAAGAAGGATGAAATATTGAACTACTATTAAAAAAATTCAATGAACACATATTTCTGTACTGATTATTAAGAGGATAATACAGTCAGTAATACGGTTTCCTATTTTGTGTTCAGAAGAGTTTAACTTCTCCATTTCTTTTTCTTACAACATTTCAGAAAGATGTGTTTTGAGAATGCAAAAAGTAAGTGAATTTGTAGCTCATTTTACTTTGGGTCAGTCAGTTTTCCTTTAGATGAATACTCATTTCTATGTTAGAATAACACTACAAAATATTAAAATGTCTTTAAAAGTAGCAATAAATGTACCAAGAATCTCTGGATTTTAATGTTTCTAATAATTTTCATTATAGCTTTTATAGCCTTAGGTAAAATCTTTCCTCACCAAATTGTCTGTTGGCACGAATATCAGGAACAGTGTTGATATCAAGGTATCAAAAAGCTTCTAACCATGTTACACCACCTTTAAAATTCAATGCCAGGAGAAGATGGCGGAAGAGTAAGACGTGGAGTTCACCTTCCTCCCCACAGATACATCAGAAATACATCTACACGTGGAACTGCTCCTATAGAACACCTACTGAATGCTGACAGAAGACCTCAGACCTCCCAAAAGGCAAGAAAGTCCCCACGTACCTGGGTAGGGCAAAAGAAAAAGGAAAAAACAGAGAAAATTCAATGCCAATTCTTCAGTAATAACTATTATTCAATTTGGAATTTATTTAAGTTCCAACTTGCATAAATAGGCCCAGTATTTCTCCTTTTCTTGTACTAACAGGATGCTTACACTCACAAAATCAAACTACATAGAAAATAATTTACTTTGTGCTTTCTCCTGCTGTTTTAATTTACTTATACATATCCAATAGGTTACCACGTAATCCAACATTTGCTCTCTTTTTACTCCTTCCTTCCATTTAGGAGTACCACAGTGTAATTTTCCATTAGGATACGTTCATTTTAATGTAGTTTATTACATATCACAGTAGATTCCACACACAGTGTTCAAGTACTCTCATTTTTAATTTCTCTTGCTTTATCCCTTTAAAAACCACAGCTGTTACTAGGATAACAAAAATGATGTTGAATAGCTGCTTACTTTTCCACTTTCCCAGAGGGGTGGGGGAACAGCAGGTAGCATAGCCTCATCCCCAAACCAGATGTTACTTTATTAAAAATTGAACGTTTTGGAGGGAATAGAAGGAGATTTATGCTTTAGGAGAGCAGCAAAATTAGAAGGAATAAGACTATAAGATGGTCCAATTCAGTTTTAAATTCAAGCTTTGTTTATAGTTTATTATCTGCATTTTATTTAAATTGTATTTTAGATATTTGTGGATAATAAAAGCCCAAGTTCTAACCTGATACTAATTAATTGTTATCATTGTTAGTCCATCCAACAAGTTTTTCTGGAGTTTTACCATACACTGACATCAGGATAAGTTCTGTAAAGGACCTAATTGTAATAGAGTATAATACAATATAATTCCTCCCTTATAAGAGTTTAATTATTAATCACAATTTACTAAATTATTTTATTAGAAGTAGAATTTTTAAAGCAATTTAATATGTATCATGTGATACATTAATCTACCATTTAAATTTATTTTTGTTGGATTATATTTTGCATGGATTGTTTTATACTTCTTTAAGGTATGAACAAGTCACAGCTTTGAAAGTGCTGTAATTTTGCTAGTATTCAGGACTCTTTTTTTTTTTTTCTTCTCCAATTCATTCTGGAAGCATGTTGAAAATTTCAACTACTAGGAAATCATTCTGCAATAACTTAATCATTTGGAACTTCCAAATAATCAAGAAAATTGTGTATTTTCAAATCTAGCCATAAGGTTTAAAAATTACATCTGATAAAATTTTAAAGAAAATGTTTTCCATTCTCAATTGCATCCCTCCATACATCCCCAAGTTGAAATTCTTATTTTTGTCTCATCTACTTTCTAGGTTATTATTTGTATTTCTACATCCTAAATGATAAGATAGGTAGTGCCTTTTCCCATATCATTCAAAGAGAGAGGATTCATAATTTGTAAGAAAATTATAGAAGAGTCAAATTTTAAGGCTAGACAGTCTGTTATTCACTCTAAATAAATTTCTTTCTTGCTGTGTTTCTGAGTTATTTCATTTTTGAAATAATCAAATTAATAAGAGCATCCTCATCATCTTCCAATGACATTGTAGTGACAAAACAGTAACTACATGAAACACTTTGATCTTTAAAATTATTATGTGTTATTGTATTACTGTTATAGTTATTATGGCTACTAGGGACTAATTGAGCACAATTATGCAGAATCATTGATATTTAATCTAATGTACTTAAACACTTGTATCTATTTGCAGGTGTTGATATCTACTAAGCTTCCCCCCTCTACCCCAGAGTGCTAAATATCTCTGGACACAACCATTCTATTAGACTCTGCCATGCTTAGACTGCTGCTGTTGAGTGTCTCAGTTATATTCCTGTCAACTGCCAGTTGAGGATGAATGGTTTAAGTCTTGCAATGAGTCAGTCAGCAAAAGCACATCTTGTCGTTTGTTTTAATCTTATTAATTTCATTTTATTTTATTAGGTAAACAAAGAAATAGACCACACTTATCTTGTCAAGTTATTTCATAATACTGTGAACTCATGAGTAGAACAGTTTTTAGCTTTTCTTTGTAGAGGGAATGAAGATTTCATCTCTGAGGTCTATAGCAAAAGTGAATGCATTGAGAAAACAGTGGCAAGTTTAGATTATATATAAATATATGTTAAAATTTCCTGGTTACAAATACTTACGGAATATTTAAAGCTATGACATATCTGAATTTTAGAAAAGATCTAGCTGTGTGAGTAGTACACATATCATTATAGTATCTGTTTTTTCAAAGAAAACATTCACAGTGTTACTGTAGAAATAAATCATGTTTCTGAAAAATTATTTATCCCTTCATCCAAAAGGGAATTCATGCGTAATGAGTAACTTGTAAGTGACCAAAAAGCTTAGTCAGTGAGATTGATCATGGTCTGTTTGTCTTTTGCACCCTACTAACCTAGATATTCTGTGAATTCAAAGTACATAAAAATCTACATGGTAGAATCCCTCTCCATGAAGATGCATTTAAACCAGTCTTATCTGAGAGTAAAAATCAGAGACATGAGTTTCTATAGAGGGGTGGAGATGCATCCTCTAGAATAATCCATCTTTAGGCAGTCCATCATCACATCTCTTACCTAGAAGGCTCTGCCTACCTCTGGCTGACAGCCCAGGTTGGTGAGGGAGCTTTATAGGTGAGAATACAGTCAGTTACTTTGACTAAAAAATCCTAAATAAGAAATCTCTCTATGTACCCCTGTGTATTTAGTAGCCACATCGTTTGGCGAAGATGTATGTCTTTCTTTAGGCAATGTATATATGTATGATATTTACTTATAAATAAATGTCTATGAGTGCTTATATCATTCATAAAATACTTTTTTGGCAAAAAATTGGGATTTTTCAATTGCATTTATTTTTTAAAGAAGTTTTTAACCTACTGGAATTTATAAAATTTTAGTGCTCTAAGCTGTCTTGAAGTGGAAGAAACTGTTAAGTGTTTTTCTAGCTTTGTTCTGGATTTACCTGCAAAGCCCTTTAATTACTTTATTTTAGGAATATATGCTATTTTTAGAAAAATTAAGCAGTAAGAACAAACAAAAAGAAGAGAGACAGAGAAAGAGAGAGAGAGAAAATTTTAAACACTTTTAAGTCTTAGTACCAGAAGGATGTTTTTAAGATTCAGGTGTTTAGTCTTTATATTTTCTAAGCAGGAGGAACTATACAGTACATAAGTATTTTATTATGTATGTAATATATTTTATGTATAAATTATATACACTAATAGTCACTTCAATAATGGAATAATAAGATTCATTTTTAAGCCAATTATATGACCTTTCCTTATGTACTTATTTGGACTTTAGACATCTAAGCCATTTACAATCTCTTCTGATTCAGGGAAACCAAAATAGAGGATTTTCAGGGAAGGTGCAGAAGTTAGTGTGGAATGCTGGATTGGGAGAAGTGAGTGTTCAGACTAAAAAGTAAGAGGGTGGTCTTGGTGCCCAGCTAAGAGTTTATTCTTAATTTTATTAACTTTGCCAGTGATTTTGTTCTATTCTTGAAATCTGAAGAGAGAGAAACAGAGAAAGAAGGAGATTACATCTAGTAGTTTATATTTAGTCTATATTTGGTGCAATATAATATCTACATGAAAAGAAGATTATTTACTTTAGTAAAGAAATTTTTCTTAGTCACATTTGTAAACAACATAGTTTTTTTTTTACTAGACCCCTTTTTAATGACTTTATCAAAGACAAGTCTTGTAAAAAGTCTGGAGTTAACAGAGGATTTTCCCCTCTTTCTAAAAGTGATATGATTCAAGATCCTGTGTCAGAAACTATCAAAGATCAGAAATTACTTCTTAGTAGTTGGTTTTTAACAGGTGCCTTTGAAAGTGTCTTTGAAAAGACAAGTTAAATTGCCAAGTTTGTTTTGTTGTGCTTTGTTTTTTCATATTTCCCTCCTTTCCACTCTCATTAGATATAGACTTTAGGAAAATACTTAAATGAACTGCAATGAACAATTTTAGAGAAGTACTCAAAACTGTTAACTATGAGAATAACCTAGTTAAAAACCTTGAATGAGTGATAAAGAGAGTTAAGTTTATTTTGGCACATTAATTCTCTTGATATCTAAAATTTCCCCCAGAAGTTCTGCAGACAGGGTGCCCTAATGAAAACATTCTTTGGTGACAAGAGATATTTTAATTCTGGCTTTGTAGTCAGGACATGTTTTATGGAAGTCTCTTAGTGATTTCTTTACAATGTGTGGCTTGACAAACCAATTTGTTTTGTTTTGTTTTTTAGTTTTAAATCACAATTCAATACACTTTAAGCTGCTGAACTGGGGATCTGAAATCTATGTTCTTTGGCACAAATTTCAAATTGTACCTTTTAAAGCCAAACTCCAAGCAAGTTCTAAATCCCTAAGTTTCTAAATTCCTTGAAGATAACACCATACCTTAATGAGGATTAGGCCATTGTTATGGACAGCGTGTTTGTGTCTCCTCCACAGTTCATACATTTAAACCCTAATCCCCAGTGGGATGATAGTAGGAGGTGAGACCTGCAGGAGGTAATTAGGTGATAGGAGTGGAGCCCTCGTGATGGGATTAGCACCCTAAAAGAAGAGAAAGGAGAAAGCTTGCTTCCTCTCTCTTTTTCCTCCACCATGTGAGGTCACAGCAAGAAGAGAGCCATTTGCAAACCAGGAAGCAGGCCCTCACCAGACAGTGGATCTGCTGGCAACGTGATCTTGGACTTCCCCGCTTTCAGAACTGTGAGAAGTGAATGTTTGTTGTTTAAGCCACCCAGTCAATGGTAATTTGTTTAGCAGCCCAAACTGACTGAGACAGGAATATGCTCAGGAGTAAATTGACTTAAGTGGTCATGATAATGACTGGCACATATATGGTACTTAACAGCACTGAATATAGTGTTAACTTTTAAGGGTAAGAATACCTGTGGTGGTGGGCGTGTGCACATCCATATTGATCTATCTATCCTTTAACTTTTTTTTTTTAATTTATCAAAAGTAGGAAAAACAAAAAACACACTTGTATTATCCCCCAGAAAACTGAGGTCACAGAAACCCTAAGTAACCTGCCAGAATCACATAGCTCTAGGAGTCATGGTGCTGAAACTGAAATCCAAGCAGCCTGGCTCTAGGGTGTAGGTTGAAATCACGGCAGTACACTGCCTTGGGCTGGGCTTTTCTAGGTTAGGAGATACTTTGCTGTGTGGGTATCAGGTGGGAAAAGAGAGGTGCAGAGGGGAGTGTGTGGAGAAACAAGACAAGGAAGATGGATAAGCAGGTAGAGGAAAGCAAACAAAAGCATTAGGAATAAAAGCATTGAAATTGATTTTTAAATTGTACTTCTTAAAACTGTCATTTTGTAATTACTCTAACCATGTAGTTTGGCTTTTGTTTAAAAAGATTCCTTACTTCTGGCCCAGGCTGTGTCATTACCCATTCAGAAAATTCAGGCCTTAAGAACAATAGACTTAGCTCAAAGAGGAATGTATGGGTGACACGAGTAATCTGACTGTTGGTAAATTATAATCAGAACTATTAAAATGTTTCAATATCTTTAAGGACATCTTGTATAATTACTGGTAGTTGATAGTTCTGAACTGCACTTACTTTCCTGTAGCTTTTTGCAGGGATTGATAATGTGAAATCCACCATGGATTTTTCTAGAGTCATTTTGGGGGCCTTGTGAAGTAAACCAGACATCTGGGAGCATAGCCCTAAAAAGCCAGTAAACTCACTTTAAATATTAAAAATGATCCAGTGTATTTTGTTCTTCTAAATGTATCACTTTACAAGTAATTGATTTAAAATACTTAATTTGCATATGTTATAAGTGAGAAAGCATGGTCAGCTTTTCTTCTGAGGAACATTCCCTTATTAAACTGGGCTTGTTTTGTGATTTGGTTCAAGAACACTTTTATACTGGCTAGTAGATGGCGTGTTATGCATTTGAGAGTGAGCTAAATGCAGGTATATTTAGTCTCACAGCAGCCCTGTATTTCCATTTCAAAGAAGAGGTAGAATGAGGTAGAGCCTAGTTAGGTGAATTTTCGAAATTCTACACCTAGTGAGTGGTAAATTTCTAATTACAAGTCAAGTTTTTTCTCATTACAAAATTTCTGTTGTTAATCTCTGTGTCTTATTCTGTTTGAAGTAAGTTTTAATTTATGATCTTTCCTACCTTCTCTGGGAGGGTCCCTTGTGATAATAAAAATACAGGACAATGTGAGTTTTTCAGATTGTTCTTTGGATTCTTGGTTATTTCCTGACACAAGTCACAGATACAGGGGATACAAAAACATTGTAGAAGGAATTAAATATGTCCAGAAATTTCTTGCCTTTTGTTAGATTGCTTCTTCGTCAGCCCCTACATTTTACTGAAAATCCAGCTCTTGTCAGATGGTTTATGAGTTTATACTTCATGTCATTTATACTGGTCATGTGCTACTGCAGAACTCTAGGAAGGGGATTCCAATCCTTAAATACAAAATGACTTCGTTTATATTTCTAGAATTCGGCACCTATTATTCATCCAGTGTTATGGACTTTTTCATGAATCCAAGTCTCCTCTTCACATAGAGACAGCATATTTTATATTGCTTTGTATATATGCTGGATAGAACTCAGGATTTTTTTTTTTTTTTTTGGCTGCATTGAGTCTTCGTTGCTGCGCGCGGGCTTTCTCTCTAGTTGCGGCGAGCGGGGGCTACTCTTCGTTGCGGTGCACAGGCTTCTCATTGCGGTGGCTTCTCTTGTTGCGGAGCATGGGCTCTAGGCACGCGGGCTTCAGTAGTTGCAGCACGCAGGCTCAGTAGTTGTGGCACGCGAGTTGTAGAGCACTCGGGCTTCAGTAGTTGCGGCATGTGGGCTCAGTATTTGTGGTGCACGAGCTTAGCTGCTCCTCGGCATGTGGGATCTTCCCGGACCAGGGATCGAACCCATGTCCCCTGCATTGGCAGGCAGATTCTTAACTACTGCACCACCAGGGAAGTTCCAGGATTTTTCTCAAATGCTTCTTGAATTAGATTTTGCACTGTAATTCATTTTGAAGACTATCCTGTCTCTTTAAGAGGCAGAGTTAAACCTATTGGACCTATAAAAGGAGTATGCACTTGAAAACTCGGTGGGTTGGTGTCCTTCAGAGAGCATTGAGATATTGGCAGGAAAGCTCTAAGGGACATATTCTATGGAATTAGTAAGCAGGGACAGACCAAACATTTCAATGGAGTAGCGAATCCAAATGAGAATAGTGGAGTTTGAACTACACCGAGGTAATAAGGTTTTACAATTGGCACTTGGTCCTCAGGCCTCGGTTGCCTGGTGTAGATCAGTGTTCCAGTTTGGCTTTATGCTTACAAATGGTTGGCTTTTTGCTTGGCATTTGCTGTAATAAAACAACACTCGCAAATGGATGCCTCCAATTAAAGGTACCCAAGGACCACAGTTCCTTGACAACTATGGAGGAATTGGGGGATGACTCCTCGGTATATTGAGACTGCAAAAATTTTATGTGACAGTTTCTATATAGAATATCATTACTCATGGGTGCTTTGTTTTAAAATAAACATTAGGCATGGGGAAATCATTAAAAGAGGGTAAAGCCTTGTGAAATATAATAGTTTATGTGTAAGTTTATGTACATAGCCCCTCTGTATAAACATTAAGTGCATGCGTATGTATAAGATGTAAGGAGGCAAAACCGACTTTTAGTTGTGTTTATATAAAACAGATAATTTCATGATTACATTTCTTATTCTGTGTGTCAGTTACAGTATTTCTTCTCACAGTTGTTGGACAACAAGCTTTGACATTTTAAGAGCCTACAGATGTCATAATTAAACTTAGTAATCAGTCTAGAAATAAACACATAAATAACAAGGGATCCTAAAGGTCAGCAATATGGCACGGCATAAACATGGAATTCCAGTGCTTGTTTCTAACATGAAAAAATGTATTCTGCAGTTCAAAGCATGTCATTCTTTGCATATGTTCAAATGAAATATGAAAGAAGAAAAACTCTCTCCAGATGATTAATGTAACATTTTACAAGGACATATGGATGTTCTTAGAATTTAATGGGGGCAGGGGAACTTACCTGGAATCAATTATGGGAAATTTGGCAAAATGGAATTGAAATACACATTCGCTATTCTTGTTATAATTACTTGACATGTATTATAAGGATTTTTAAAAATCCAAAAGAACAAGATGAGAGTTATTCCAGTCAACGGGAATTAATTCTGTTCAAATAATAGCATCCTCAAGTTTTGGAACTGATTTTGAAGGATAGATTTCCATGTGTGAGGAATAAAGCTTTAGTACTGGCATTTTTTCTGCCCTGAAATTTTCTTAAACCCTCCCCAAGTGATGTTGTTTCTCCCAGCTCTTGTGCTTCTTCAATTCATATACTTGCACATACTTCTCTGAGAGCAAAATTCACAGAATTGTTTGTTTACTCATCTGTGTCACCAGACTAGGAGTTTCTTGAAACCAGGGACCTCTCTTATAATACGTCTTTGCATTTCCAGTTATTTTTGACTCATCAGGTACTTCTTATTTCATATACTGCTAGGTCAGGGCTGAGAGTTCCCAGTAAGTGATGAATAAGAATTATTTGCAAAGAAAAAAAAAATGAATACATGTATATGTTAGTGCATAAATGTACAGATATTTACTGATTGTGATTTAAGAATTTCCATTTTAATCACTAGAGAAGGTAGAAAGTGTACTTTTTCATAGGAATAAAATAATATCAAACCTTTTTTGTAAAAGATATTTAAATTTGTTTCAATACCACAGTTGTATTTAATTAACAAAAAATTTAAAGTTACCTTAATATCTTTCATAGCTTCATATTATCCTTACAGTTAAGCCTTGAATAACTGTTAAGCCTTTAAAGTGAGTGTGTGGCAGGCAGTATTCTGCCCTAAATATAAGTTAACATTGCAGGAAACATTAGGCAATGATGGGAAATGTGCAGAAGTCAGAATTGCAATTACTAAGCTTAGGATAAATATTAGTTATAAAAAGTACAAGCTTCTGCCAAATACCAATTCTTCCAAGTCTAGTAAAGGACTGGAGATTTTTAGGAGTTTAGGAGTTTAAGAGGAAAGAAGGAAGAGAACACAAATGTCCTTGGAATGCAAGAAATACAATTTAATGGTGCAAAGGTTAGCCAAAAGTCCCCTTGGGCCAAATCCAGCTCGACCCAAAGCTGAAAATATTTGCTGTCTGGCCTTTCACAAAGATGTTTGCTGAATGGCGAAAATTAGAGGCCTCCATACTTGTTATTCTATGTACTAATTTTTATTTTGCAAACAAAAATTAAAGTTAAAATGACTAAGTCAGAAATTAATGAAGCAGTTATTTTTCTTGGTTCCTGTAGGAGAGGTTTGAGGCAATAACTTAAAATTTGTTTTCAACATGGCCTTATATCATTTTTTCATGTTTGATAACGCTAACTAGATAACAGTTATGAATAGTAATAATAATCCTATGCTAGGTCTTATATTATTTATTTTCCAGGATTTTAGAATATATTTAGGTGTAAGTTAAAAAGTAATAGTATGGGGCTTTCCTGGTGGCGCAGTGGTTGAGAGTCCGCCTGCCGATGCAGGGGACACGGGTTTGTGCCCTGGTCCGGGCCCGTGAGCCATGGCCGCTGAGCCTGTGCGTCCGGAGCCTGTGCTCCTCAACGGGAGAGGCCGCAAGGGTGAGAGGCCCGCGTACCTCAAAAAAAAAAAAAAAAAAAAGTAATAGTATGAGTGTAAGCGGTTCACTTGTTTTTTACACATTTTTTAATTCGAGGCTTCAGATGTCACTCTTTGTCCCCCCTCCATGCTTTCCCATTTCTAAAATCATTTGTAATTGTTTTTGTTATTTGGATTATTCATGCTTCTTTTCAGCATCTTGGGATTGCTGATGAAAATGCACAGTGCATGACTTTCTCAAAGTTTACATTTTAAACTTAGCCAATATTTGAACTTTATTTAAAGTTTAGGTTGCAATGTGATAACTACTCAGTAATGAGGCTCTTTTATGAGGAGGAAGAGGAAAAAAGGCTTTATTGGTTTTAATAGCTGTCACTCCTTTTATGTTTGTAGGTATTCACCGCTCCTAAGTGATGAGGGAGCAGGGAGCATTCATATTGCCTTCTGCTCTCAAGGAAGATATGGTACAGGGGCATCTGGAAAATTGGTTTTTTGGTGGATTAAAGAAAAAGTTATTAATCGGTTGGTCAAATATTTCCTGAAATAATTACTACATCAAACACAGAATAGTTTGTCCTGGACCTTCTAGAAGAGCTTTTTTTAAACTATTTATTATGGCTTTATTAAACAAATATAATAAAAGTACTATGACAGTTCACTGATGTATCGCCTTGTTGAAAATGTGGTTTCCATGCCAAGAACAAATATGAAAAAGAGCATTCTATTTCCGTAGCACAGCTAATCACACTGTAATGTGTGTCCATCAATTGATCTTTTGGAGGAATTAAGGGAAATTCAAAAGAAAGATTATCATGTGCAAACAATGAGAGTTTAGATATCTTGCTTTCTGGCCTAGGGTCCTTCTATCCTTCCTGCAGCGTTTACTTTTTGTATCAGGAGTTAATTAAGGTGAAACATGAGGTAATTAGAGTTAATCCTACTGGCCTCCTGCTGGCCTGTTGCCTCCTAGGCCATGGCCTGAACCAAACTATGTTCACAGTTTAAGAAAGAAAAGCATTTTTGCAAAAGTGATGCTCATGCTTCTTTTTGACATGATTCCTAATCTTTAGGACTATTTTAAAAAATAGGTCTTTGCACAGAAAAAGTGTAAAAATGATCATGTTCTTCTAAAGTTTTGATTAAAAAAAAGACTGTTCTATTAATACATACCTAGTCACTGACAGGATTATGGAGTTACATTCAGACACATTACATGTTACTATAAGTTAAATTTATAGTAATATAAATCTTTAGTTTTGATTATGCTGGAAAGTTATGCCTTTGTTCCCAAATTTATCTTCCTTTAACAGATTTGTCAATGAATTATGAATTTATAAATGTATCTTAGCAATTGAATGGTGGAGGGGAGGGGATGAAAAAAACCCCAAAACCTTCCCTGAAGTTCCTTGAGGAACATTCCAGTCCTTATAATGCAATAAACAGATCTGTTAGGTAGTAACTGACTTCTCCTTAGAATAAATACACCTCTGTGTTTTGAGCATGTTCATTCTAAAATGAGTTGTGTGTGTGTGTGTGTGTGTGTGTTGATTGTATTTTTGCGTTTTCAATGAAGGAAATAATAAAAAGATTTTATATCCTTATGAAGCTTCTCTAAGTTGAAAGGAAAGCACATCCCCTTTATAGAAACCCTAGTCTTCTAATTTACCAACCATAATAGAATCTATACTCTTGCCAAAAGGCATTTTATTAGGTTGTTAAGATTTTAGAATTGACAGACCCTCTGTATTAATTAAACAGCAAATTGCTAGTAAGCAAGTCATGGCGTTTATAAAGGAGGACACTTAGAGAAGGAGTAAAATCTCTTCTGTTATAGTTTAGAATATCCTATCAGGTCCTGGGCTAAAAAAATCTATTATCATAAATTTATTTTTGTTTGTTTGTTTTCCCAAGTGCTATCAGGGTTTTAACTTCCATTTAGGCTACATTGATTTCTCCTTTTCTGTCTTTTTAGATGTACTTTAGAAGAATTGTTTGTGCAAGCATCTTGAATTTATATAAATTTTTAAGTCCTTTACTGAGATTAAAATCACTTTTGTGGAGTAAACTGTTAAAGATTACAGAGCAGCTATACTGCAACAAGTTGCTAATTCATATCTTCTGTTTGCGACTCTGAAGCTGTTAATATTTATGGGGCCAAATCATAAACTCTAATTTATTATGGTAGTCAATTACAAATCTTCGAAGTGTCTGAGTCTTACTTTTATTTTTTATGAGAGAAAGAAACGTTATTTTTTTTCTACAAGCTTAGGCTTTAAGTCTAAAGGAAATGCAGGATAAGACTGTGTTTTTTTAGTGATTTGGTGTCAGTTCCTTAAAGTGGAAGTAGAACCTTTTCTCTGCAAAATTGCGAAGAGAGCATTTGTACTCTGGCATTTAAGGATATAGCAGATGAGATTTTCTATTGATCCCAGTGGCAGGGATGAATGCCCTGTGAGAATAAATGAGCCGCCTTTATGAGGCTCCCTGTCATCAAGGATTTAGCTGTTTCATTTGGAGATTCCTGTAAATGTTCACCAGATTCATGACCAGTAATTTTCACTGGAGAAGGACTGCACCATGGGTAAGCAAATGACTCTTTGTCATTAACGGTTTCAAATAGCATTAAAAATGTTCTGGCAGCTCTGTTGATTCTGATGAAGCTATAGAGCCAAACTGCAGTGTGTCTCTAGCTAATATTTCCAATTTTCAGGCCAAGGAAAGGACCAAAGTGAATAATATGTAACATATATGTACCCCCCTTGCTGCCCACATACACATACGCTAATGCTGCTCACATAGTTTTTCAATATGAAGATTTGAATTGAAGTCCAGAGATGTTCATATTTAGAATAGCAGAATAAAAATACATGTTAACCAGAAACTACTCCTTATGTAGTTAAATTTATACATGCTAACCTTTGTGTCCTTAATTGGGTTATCTTCTAAGGGATCAGTAAATTGATGCAATAACTAATTTACATGCTCTGCTAGAAAGGTAACTGCCTGAAGATGTTAGATATGAGGTCCCACTAGTCTACCAAAGTTGGTTTTGAATTAACATTGAATGCAGCAGTCTTCAAAAATTCTTGAAACATGACAGATAAATGGATTAATATATCTGTCTGTGGGATCTGTTTCTATATACCCAAGTTTTTAGTGTATGTATTAATATTTAAATTACCCACCCTTATTATAAGGCTTCCATTTCTAAAATTCTTATTCTAATTATTAGTCTTTAAATTTCATTTAGAAGTGTATTAGAAAAATCTATAGCTCATTTTCTTGGTCTGTAATAGTTCTGACAGGGGCTGACTGAGAGATGACTGTGTTACATACAGTATAATAAAATGTTAAGTAATTTGTAGTTTCTCATAACCACAGAGCAAAAATAAAACTAGTTTAGCACCACTTTGTGGGTTCTCCTAACTCCTGATGCCCATTCATCCCTGTCTCCACAGGAAAAAAGTGCCCACAGGCTACTTGCATGCTTATCCAAAGTCATCCCAGAGGCCCTCTCATGCATTGCTAGTGCAATGGTGTGGTTACAAATTAATAAAACCTTTATTAAGGACAATTTAACAATATGAATTAAAGTAGTTTTAGATCCAGCATTTACTTTTGTAAATGTATATTTCAGGTAAATATATGTATGTGTGTAAAATAGCACTATCTGTGTAAATTTATATATTATGGCAAAAGGTAGGCATCAACTTCTAAAGAGAATCAAGTCAATAGGAACATCACTATAAAAGGTAGGGTATATCTTACTTTGAGCCATAAAAAGAATGAAGAAGGCCTTTATGCATTGATACAGCAAGGCTTACAAGATACTTTATAAGGAGGAAAAAAGAAAAAGATACTGAATTGCACATCCTTTAATGTTTTCATCCCTGATATATCAAGTTTGAATGTTCAAATTACATTTATCCTCCTCACTTTAGTATTGTCAATTTTGGCTGGCTATTAGAAAAAAACCCTAAATTTATATTAATATGTGGTTGACCAATAGCTTCATACCTTCCAGTGATGTTTCTGATTTAGAAGAGGAGAGTTATTAACTCACATGGAATCCTCACTGGTTAAGTTTCAGGAAGTTCTAAAAGGATTTTGCAGGCAGTATGTGTGTCATCATTTGACTAAAGGAGCCCAGCAAGCCAAAGACAGTTATAGGCCCTTTAATCCACATCCCTGACAAAAGGAAGAAATGGCCACACCAGTCACAGCAAGCTTCTACCTGGAGATTGACATCTAAGGGGGCTTCCTGGGAACTGCCTTTGGAAAACCAAGAGAGGACAAGTTCAAGTACAGAAGGAACTGAGCTGCTGAGCTTTAAACCAGTGTAGCTTAAATTGTGGTTATGACACATGTGTTATAAAGACACACGACACATGACATTTGCTTTATGCAGGGCTGTTTGCTAAAAGTGAAGACTCCAGAGACCCCTCCATCCCCAAGATCTACTGAATCAGACTGTAGAGAAGAACCCTTGTTTGAGCACTGCAGCTTCACGACTTAATCTCACAGTTTTCCTCCTCCCAGTAACTGGTGAGAATGGAATCACAAACCAGAAGTATTTGTTCCTGGAATACCCAAGCCCTGAGTGATGTTTGAGCAGCCAAGTCCAGGATTCTCTAAGTAAAAATCTGAAAGTCTTTGAAAAGGGCTTGAAAGTCTCCTCCTGCCTGGACCGTATCCCAGAAATGCTTTCCTAATCCATTTCCTAGGGGCTCTTAGCTCAGTCCTGGCCTAGCCCCACACTTTGTTTTATACTTAGCATTAGCCTCTGCCCTGGGACACTGCGCTAGTGAAGTGTGTTCCTCTCCCACTGTAACTAATGCCTCTTGGCCTTCTGGGGATGAGTAACTGCAGTGGATTCTTGGAACTCTATTCAGTCATTAAAAAAAAAAAAATTATGAAGCACAACTTTTGAGCCCAACACTTTTCTAGGCCCTGGGAATCCAGAAAGGAACAAAAGAGACCAAAATGGAGCTTTCTTTCTACAAGTGGGTATAAACAACAAACAAGAGAATAAAATATATTATTTGGATAATCAAGTTGCATAACAAAGAGAAAAAGCATGAACCGGAAAAAATGTGTGTGTTTGGGTTGGGTGGGGGCATCTGAGAGGTTCCAATCTTCGGTAAAGTGGCCTGGGAAGGTTTGCCTGAGAAGGTGAATTTTGAATGAAGCCCTAATGGAAATTAAAAACAAAAATAAACATGAAAACAAACTAGTTTGTGGAAATGAGGCGTGGGGGTAGAATATGTTCTAGGAAGAGGGTCCCAAGTCAGAAAGTGCCAGAAGGTTACTGTGAATGGAGTTGAGCACGAATAAGGTAGGGTGAGCAGGGTGAGTTGAGTTAAGAGTGGTGAGCAGAAGCCAGGTCATGGAGTCCCTTGAGGACTTTGGCTTCTATGTTAAGTGAGTCCATTGAAAGTTTTGAAGAAAGAAGAGACATGGTCTATTTTATGTTTTAAAAAAGATCACTCTTGGCATTTAGTTGAGAATTTTACAAATCAGGACTGAAACAGGGAGATAAGTTACTATGATCCAGGTGAGAGCTAACCAGGAGGAGGCAGTGGAGGTGCTGCAAGGTGATTAGAGTCTGGTACGTTTTGAAATTAAAACCATCAGGATTAGATCATGTTATGTGAGGTTATGAGAAAAGGGCAAGAGCCAAGGAAGAATCAACTATTATCAGCTTAACTGATAGAAGGGAATTGCCATTTAATGAGATGGAAAGACTGTGAGAAGTGAAGACTTTATGAGCGAGTCAAATTTGCCTTGTCTATTTGACGTCTAAAAATGTAGACGTCAAGTAGGCAGTTGGAGGAGTGAGTCCAAGGAAGAAGTCTGGCTTGGTCATATAAATTTGGATAGGAGCATACATGCAGTAAAGTCATCAGATTTGGTGGGACTATACATAGAGTCTGTGGAGGTGGAAGAAATCCTAAGACTAGGCTTTGGGTCACTTTATTTTTAAAGGTTGAGAAGATGAAGAGGACCTAGCAAAGAAGACTGAGAAAAAACCTGTTAGATAGTAGGCAGAAAGTGGAATGAATATGTTGTGGCATAGGTGAAGTGAAATAAATGTTTAAAGTTGGAGAGCACATTCAACTGTGTCAGACGTTACTGAAGCATGAAAGGAAATGAGCCACAGGAACTGACCAACATGGAGGTCATTGGTAACCATTATAAGAGTAATTTTGCTGGATAGTGGGGGTGATGTCTTTACTGCAAGAGGTTCAAGAGAGAATGGGAGAAGAGAAATCAAGAGACAGTAAGGAGGTTACACCACAGTTCTTCAGTCCAGGCAACAGAGAGACGGAGAGTATCAGGAGAGGAAAGTAGGGACAATAGAGAGGGGTTTTTTTGTTTGTTTTTAAGGTGGGATAAATAAATGCATGTCTGTGTGTTATGGAAATCATCCAGTAAAGAGGGAAAAATTGCTGATACATGAAGGAGAGAGGGAAATTGCTGAAGCAATGTCCTTGAGTAGGCAAAAGGAGATGGGTGCTAGGCAAAAATGGAGAAGTTGCTCTAATCTGGACACACAGACATCATCTGTTGTCATGAGAGAAGGTAGATAATGGGCCCAGATGCAGTCATATGGGTGGGTAAAGGAGGTAGATAATCACATATATGATTTTCGTAGGGTACAGTTCAAGATGCAAGATCATTTTTTCACATTAATGTTTGAAGATAAAATGGGAACACTGGCTTACATCGTTCTGTAGAGAAACAATGAATTGTGTTGAAAGAGAACAGATTTCCAGACAGTGTTGAGATCACACGTAATCTGTTACATATGGCTCCTTTCATAGTCAACTTGTATAAATAGAGAATTCCTTTTCCAATTTAGTTTAATTAAACAATGAACCTTTGTGTGTTCATGATTACTAAGACCCCACCCCTGCCTGCAGGGAGCTGCCTGTCTGGTGGGACAGCCCCAAAGTGTGGTGACCATATTTTCTAAATAAAAATAAAGACTGATGACCCCACCCATGGGCTGAAAACAGAAGAGAATATTTAACATGAGGGCCATCCAGTGATATTCAGGGCATATGTTTGCCCTTTTTGTAATTAGTATCAGATGTTTTATGTGCTGAACTAGAGAAACACAGAGTGTTATGGAAGAACAGAAGAGCAGATGCTCAACTTTCCCAGAGAGATGTGGGAAAGCAAAGTTATGGCTTTGAAAATGACTGAAACAAAGGGAGAGGCAGGAGTTAAGCCTGGGCAGGTAGTCATACTGAATGAATTTTATTCTAAGGAGTGTGTGTGGATACTATTCTCTAACCATCAATGGTGACATAATCATGTCTGTATTGTAGAAAGATAAATCTGGTAGCTATGTGGAGCAGAGAATGGCCAAAACTGGAGGTAGTAAACTATTAAGAGTCCTCCGAAATAGCCCAGGCAGAATATAATAAGGAAATGGCAAGAGTGATTGAGAGGAGAAGGTAGATCCTAATGTGTTTTTTTAGGGGAAGAAAAACAGGACTTTAAGACATATTTGGAAAGTAAGAGAACATATAACAATGACTACAAGGTTCTATTTGGGGTAAAAGTTACACTTTGATGTCATTTGTCAAGACATAGAGTACAGAGGATGGGCAGTTTTGGTCAGGAGGTGAGCAAACATAATAAGTTCATTATGTGCATGTTGAGTGTAAGATAATTTCAAGCAGCTGGAACGTCTGGGTTCTGTTTTTCTGACATCTTTCCTTTCTTTCACTGGGCATTGGATTTATCACTGGAACTCAACAGAAGAAGAAAAAAATAGCAATATTTAGGTGCAATTAAAATGATGTGAAGGACATTCAATGCTAAAGGACAAATTCATTACATACCAAGCAAAATCAAAGCTTCCCAATATTTTTAGTTCAGGGTAACCACATTTTCTTGATTTATTTTTTGTAAGTTATAAGATTTGCCAAAAACATTTTGCTTTCTTCTTTGTTATTATATATTCATGTTGAATCAATCGATTGATTAACAAAAAAAAACTAGAGAGATCATAAGAAAGGAAATGATAAAATAATATACCATAAAGAGAAGGAGTAATCTGCTTAGAGATACCCTTTTCTTCCTAGGTTATGTGCTCAGTGGAAAATGCTGTGGAGTATAGTTTTAAGATTTCTAGGAACTTCAAGAAAACATACATAATAAATGCATCAAGCTCCCTATTGCATTGCCCAAGTCATTAATTATACACCAAGACCATTTAATGACAGAATAGAATGCTTATTTGACCAATCCTCAAAGACCTCATTAACTCGTGCCTTTCTAGTTTATGGATTCAGTATATTGTAAACCTTCAAATATTAGTAAATTCGTTAACAAGCTAAAGAATGCCATAATATGCCATGATATTTCCTTCTGTTTTTGAATTACACTATCATAACATTTACATACTCAGAAAATGGTACCAACGACAGGTAGATTATCACATGAACTTACTAACATTATGTTTTATTGAGAGATAATACATATTCAATGCATTTTTTCCCTGGAAACTTGGTTAAATTTAATGCATAATCATGACAAATACATTAATTGCCTTTATTGTTAATATATTTATAATTTTCTCATTTAACATGTTTAAAACTTTTTTTTTAGTTTTAATATTTTTATTAAGTAGATGACTTTATTATTTGCCTGAAGTGTTTTGAGGACAGCAGAAAAGATAAAAGAAAGAATAAATAAATGTACAAACCGAACTAACAAACCCTTTTATTACCTCAAGTTTTTTTTTTAAATCTTACCTTGAACAATGTTAGTAACCCACTAAAACTAACATTATTATATGATTTTCTTACTTGTGGAGAAGTATATGAAAAAGTCCCAGCAGCCTTTTTGGGACTTCTAGTGTCTCTGAAGAGATGCCAGCTTGGTCTAGCATGGAACGGGTATAGTACTTGAGCAGTACTTTATCATTGGAACTCAACAGAAGAAGAAAAAAAATAGCAATATTTAGGTGCAATTAAAATGATGTGAAGGACATTCAATGCTAAAGGACAAATTCATTACATACCGAGCAAAATCAAAGCTTCCGAATGTTTTTACGGCAGGGTAAGCACATTTTCAATACTATATACTTTTTATAGTATTAAAAAGCAGTTGGTGCTTCTCATTTTTTGGACTATATTCTTACATAGCACAATAACTTTCCAACTTATCAGCTACATCCATGTCCCAAAGCAAGTGTACATTTTTATTGCAGATATAAATAGTAACCTTTTGAATTATAAGGTAATTTTTTATTAATCATGGCTCAGCTTACCAAAGATACTTTAGAATTGACTTAATTCTTCAAAATTTTACAACTTACTCATTTCCATGTATATTTCTCATTTTCTTGTTTTTCTTGGAGAGTCACAATTCGGAGTATTGTTTGATGTGAAATCTCTTTGAGAGCCATGAAGAAAAGTATTCTGATTCATACATTCATATGACTGATACATTTATGGAAATTATTGTTTTACTAGGTGTTATGAGATTCAGAAGGGAAAGGCCCAACCTACATTTTCCAAGAGCTAGTAAATAATAAATGTTGTTTTCATTTAATTATTTATTTTTTTAAACATCTTTATAAGAGTAAAATAATTGCTTTACAATGTTGTGTTAGTTTCTGCTGTATAACAAAGTGAATCAGATATATGCATACATATATCCCCATATCCCCTCCCTCTTGTGACTCCCTCTCACTCACCCTATCCCACCCCTCTAGGTGGTCACAAAGAGCTGATCTCCCTGTGCTATGAGGCTGCTTCCCACTAGCTATCTATTTTGCATTTGGTAGTGTGTATATGTCCATGCCACTCTCTCACTTCGTCCCAGCTTACCCTTCCCCCTCCCTGTGTCCTCAAGTCCATTCTCCACGTCTGCGTCTTTATTCCTGTCCTGCCCCTAGGTTCATCAGAACCATTTTTTTTAGATTCTATATATATGTGTTAGCATATGGTATTTGATTTTCTCTTTCTGACTTACTTCACTCTGTATGACAGACTCTAGGTCCATCCACCTCACTACAAATAACTCAATTTCGTTTCTTTTTATGGCTGAGTAATATTCCATTGTATATATGTACCATATTTTCTTTATCCATTCATCTGTTGATGAACACTTAGGTTGCTTCCATGTCCTGGCCATTGTAAATAGTGCTGCAGTGAACATTGTGGTACATGACTCTGAATTATGGTTTTCTCAGGGTATATACCCAGTATGGGCTTGCTGGGTCATATGGTAGCTCTAGTTTTAGTTTTTTAAGGAACCTCCATACTGTTCTCCATAGTGGCTGTATCAATTTACATTCCCACCAGCAGTGCAAGAGGGCTCCGTTTTCTCCACACCCTCTCCAGCATTTATTGTTTGTAGATTTTTGATGATGGCCATTCTGACCGGTGTGAGGTGATACCTCATTGTAGTTTTGATTTACATTTCTCTAATGATTAATGATGTTGAGCATTCTTTCATGTGTTTGTTGGCAATCTGTATATCTTCTTTGGAGAAATGTCTGTTTCAGTCTTCTGCCCATTTTTGGATTGGGTTGTTTGTTTTTTTGATATGCAGCTGCATGAGCTGCTTGTGTATTTTGGAGATTAATCCTTTGTCAGTTGCTTCGTTTGTAAATATTTTCTCCCATTCTGAGGGTTGTCTTTTCATCTTTTTTATGGTTTCCATTGCTGTGCAAAAGCTTTTAAGTTTCATTAGGTCCCATTTGTTTTTTTTTGTTTTTATTTCCATTTCTCTAGGAGGTGGGTCAAAAAGGATCTTGCTGTGATTTATGTCATAGAGTGTTCTGCCTAAGTTTTCCTCTAAGAGTTTTATAGTGTCTGGCCTTACATTTAGGTCTTTAATCCATTTTGAGTTTACTTTTGTGTATGGTGTTAGGACGTGTTCTAATTTCATTCTCTTACATTTCATTCTCTTACATTCTCTCCAGTTTTCCCAGCACCACTTATTGAAGAGGCTGTCTTTTCTCCATTGTATATTACTGCCTCCTTTATTAAAGATAAGGTGACCATATGTGCGTGGGTTTATCTCTGGGCTTTCTATCCCGTTCCATTGATCTGTAGTTCTGTTTTTGTTCCAGTACCATATAGACAGATACTGTAAAGGGCTTCTAAGTTAACATAACATAAATGTGTGGTTTCAGTAATGCCCTATCATAGAAAAGCTTAAATCATACTTTGTCAGCTTACAGAGCTATATTGACCTTCTAACATACTACTAATAAATATTATTAACAATAGCTATCAAGTATTGAACACAGATATGTGTTTCACATATACTATCTCATTTAATCCTCACCTTAATGGTAATACTAGCATGTTCTTGGTAGAAATGAGAAAACGGAAGAATAAAAAAGTTAATTAACGGTGATATCTGTAAACACATGTCATAAGTAGAGTAATAATAAAATGAATTGAGCATGAGAACATATATTACTGTGAAAATTTTAAAAAAAGGAAACAAATACTACATGGGCATTAATGTTATAACAATAGTGTGGTATGTGACAGATAAATGGAACTCCGTGTATTATAAGCAACTTACTTCTAGCACTTTCTGCTTCTGCCTTCTGCCACAAAACCCGTCTCACAATATAAAAAATATTAGGTGGTCATTTACTATGACAATAAAAATAAAAGCTACAGTGCACATAGCTTTGAAACCCTGCTGTTTGGAATTGAAAACTTTATCTGTTTAATAGAGTTTAATATGAAATATCATTATAAACAAATTGGTATTTGTTAAAAAGGAAATAAAACCAACTCCTCTAAAATGACTATATTTCTATGCTAGGACTGGAGTTTTTGAGTTGCCTTCTAAGGCTGGTATTTCTCAAGTATGCTCTCCGTATGGTCTTCCTGAAAATGGGGTTGGAGAAATGATTAAAAATTAAGATTACTGTGCCCAAACCACACCTTCAGAATCTAAGTCTCAAGGAACAGGATGAATCGGCAATATGCATTTTAAGCAAGTATCCAGGATAATTTTTTAATACTAAATACCTAAGAACTATTGATCTCTGTTGAATATTCAAAATATCCCTGCCCCAATTTCTTTAAAAAACCCCATTTCCTTAATTTTTAATTTGATCATATAAGAGTCTGATGTTGGTGAGAAGGAAGAAAGGCCACAACATGAAGCATGATCCCAGCTTCCATACATTTCCAGTTCAAAGAAGCTGTATTAAGTAAATATTTAAGGTAAATATTTTACAGGCTTCTTTTTGTTAGTCAAGTCAGTATGTTTGAAAAGCCATTTTAAAAAAATACATTTAAATAAGTCTGAATATATGTATGTATATGATATTATGTATGGTGTGTCTCTCAAAATGAAATAAAATTAAAAGGTGTATTTTGGTCTGTGTCTAGCTATTCAGAAAGAAGCCTTCACATTTCATGGGATTGGCTCTACCAAGGGCCAGATTTCCTGGGCACACATCCTTCTGGGAGTGGCTGCTTTCTTTACTTCCCATTTAGCAGCTGTACAGCTGGGAAACTTCCAACAGAATAAAAGCCACCTGCTCCAGTAATGATTTCAGCCAAACAGGCGGTTTGAAGCTTTACCAAATGTGTTGTCTGTCACTCTGATTCAGTTTTTAAAAGGAAATTAAACTGGTCAGATATTCATATAGAAAATATGTCCTGTTTGTTAACTCCGGTTGTGCTTGAGGTTTCTTTCAGTCTACCAGATTCCATTGATTTGGAGATGCCTTTCTAAAATGAAGAGTGGGGATTGTTTGGAGAGATAGGTTTGGAAAATGAGACATTCTAGAATGTGTCCCTTATTGCATGCTACATTGTTGTACTCTGAGACTGCATTATTGCCTTAGTCTAATCTCAGTAGATTCAGGTACATTTTTTCCCCATTGACAATTTACCTTTAATATGTGGTTATGTCCCTAGTCCTGCAGACTAAATGTCAAACTCCCATTAGAATTTTCAATTCACCTTTCTTCCCACCTTGGTCTCTATAATTATTTAAATTAGTCTAAAAATGAGACAATATAACATAGAAAGTAAAAAAAAAAAAAAATCACAGGCTTTTTCAATCCCATGGATGCAAGATGAAAGCTGGCCTCTGCTGTAATTTGCTCCATGGGCATGCTCTTTTACCCCTCTGAGCCTTAGTTTTGTAATCTGTGAACTAGGATTATTTTGTGGATTAGGTGTCTCTAGAAATATCACAGGACATTTGTTTTATGTAAATATTTAGTATTATCTGTTTTTAAAAAATTTTTATTTTGATAGATTTATGTTTTATATAATTATCCATCCCATTGATATCTACATCATGGCAAACATCCAGAGAAGTTTCAAGTTTTATCTCATTTTACCAATCTGACCATGTATAACACATTTTATTTCTGTTGCCATATTCAGCATTATGCAGAGGATGATGCAACTTCACTATGAATTTGTAAGAGTATTTCATAATGATAAAGGCTTAATGTAAAGATTAGCTCATATAATCAAGATTTTGTTTAATGATTTCAGGAAAATGTTCTATGCATGTACTTTTTAAATGGGCCTCAGGTTTTAATAACCAGAAGCATTGAACTAGTGAGCATCATAACACTGTTAAAAACTATAAAAATAAGTTAATTGAAGTGGATATAAAAGATGAAAAAGACAAGAAGGATTGGAAAAATAAAAGTGGATCAATAGGGTTTAAAAATAATCCATTGATTCTCTTATTTTCAGTAAAGTAAAAATTTTATTATAATGAACAAATAAATTATAGAAAACTTAAATAACTTAAAGTTTAAAAAAAAGAATATTTGCTGTTAAAGATATTATCTCCCTTTGTACATTAATCCCATTAATTTAGACTCTAATTTGCAGTTCAGCAAAATTCATTTGAATGAATTAGAAATAATATCATGAGAAATTAGATTCATGTGCTGATTTGTATTCTTGCATTTAATGGGCACTTTGTTTTATACTCTTCTGGTAATTTTAAATGCTGAGGCAGCACCGTAGAATATTCCAACATTGGCAGACTAGTCACAAAAGTTAAGAAGCCATTTACCTAATGCAGTATTAGTTTAACTGCCCAATAGCCTATATGCAATTTTATGGTACTGGTATCTGAAAGCAAAATCAAGTTGGTGTAGAATAAGATAAGGAACTGGCAGGTTCTTATATGTGATATTTTACAACTTTTACTTCCCTACTATACCCATTATATCTTTTTTTTTTTTTTTTTTTTTTTTTTTTTTTTTTTTTT